>NC_073409.1:21877499-22129999 GCF_028641065.1 Leucoraja erinaceus | reverse complement strand
GATGCTGGTTTAAACAGAAGATAGACACAAAAAGCAGGAGTAATTCAGCGGGTCAGGCAGCATCTCTGGAGAAAAGGAATAGGTGACGTTTCGGGTTAAGACCCATCTTCAGTCTAACAGTCAAGGGAAAGGCCCTGATTCACTGGCTCTCAGTCTGAAGAAGGGTCTCGACCCGAAACATCACCTATTCTCCACAGATGCTGCCTGACCCGTTGTGTTACTCCAGCTTGTTGTGTCTACCTTCAATGAGATTAACTGACTAGCTCTACCACTGAGCTGTCACAAGGACATAGAATGTTACTCACAATAGTCCAGAGATTGTATCTTGCTGTGGTTGAGTAGGCTGGGTCTAGGTTGAGTAGGCTGGGTCTCTATTCCATAGAGTGTAGGAGGATGAGGGGAGATCTTATCAAGGTATACAAAATCATGAGAGGAATAGATTGGGTAGATGCACAGTCTTTTACTCAGAGTAGGGGAATCGAGGACCAGAGGACATAAGTTCAAGATGAAATGGAAAAGATTTAATAGGAATCCGAGGGATAACATTTTCACACAAAGTGTGGTGGGTGTATGGAACAAGCTGCCAGAGGAGGTAGTTGAGGCGGGGACTATCCCATTGCTTAAGAAACAGTTAGACAGGTACATGGATAGGACAGGTTTGGAGGGTTATGGACCAAGCGCAGGCAAGTGGGACTAGGGTAGATGGGACATTGCTGGCCAGTTTGGGCGAGTTGGGCTGAAGGGCCTGTTTCCACACTGTATCACTCTATGACTGTTATTGTGGGTCCCTGAGATCAGGGAATGCTGTGAAAAATAATCTACTTGGTGTCATAGTTTAACATCTGATTTATCCAAATCATGTACTGAGTTTTTAGTGGGGTGGGGAGAGGGGAGGGGGGAAGAGGGAGGGAGGGAGGGAGGGGAGAAGGTGAGGAGGAAAGGGGAGAGATTGGGGGGGGAGGGCAAAGGGGGGTGGGGGGGGGGGGGGGGGGATGGGAAGGGGGAGGAGAGTGGGGAGGGGAGAGGGAGAGTGTTTTTAGTGTAGAGTGAGGGGGAGAGAGGGGTGGCGGGGAGTGGTGCAAGAGAGATGGGAAGGGGGTGGGGGGGGGGGAGAGGGGGTGAAGAGGGGTGGAGAGGGGGGGAGAGAGGGGGTGCGAGGGGAGGAGGGGGATGAGGGGGAGAGCGGAGAGAGAGGGTGAGTGAGGAGAGAGGGAAATGCAGAGCAGGGGGGGAAGGGGAGAGGAGGAGAGGGGGGTGGGGGAGAGGGTGAGAGAGGGGTGGGGAGACAATGGGAGAAAGAGAGGCGGACCTGGGGTGGGGAAGAGGGAGGAGGGGAGGGAGGGGGGAAGGGGGAGAGAGGGGGAAGAGTGTGGAGGGCGGGGAGATGATAGGGGGGAGAGGGCGAGTGGGGGTGAAGGGGAGAGGAAGGGAAGGATGGGGGGGAAGGGGAGAGGGGGAGAGGGGTAGGGGGAGTGGTGGAAGAGAGGCCAGAGGGGTAGGGGGAAAGGGGCGGGGGAGGGAGGAGGGGGAGGAGGGGGGGGGGGTGTTGATAGGGGAGAGAGGGAAGGGGGGAGGGAGGAGGGGGGAGACTGGAGAGGGGAGAGAGGGGTGAGCAGTGGGAGATGGAGAGGGGAGGATAGAGGGATGGGGGAGGGGGGGGAGAGGGAGTGGGAGAGGGGAGAGAGGGAGAGTTGGAGCGTGCGGGTGGGAGGTGTCAAATTAAGAAAGAGAAGGTTCAGCGCGTGAGGAGATGTGTAGAACAAAGAAACTACAGCGGAACAGAGCTGTAGAATGTTTCTTCTGCAGAAGTTTCTCCATCTCTCTGCGCCTTTAATCCACAGCGGCGGGGGGGTGGGGGGGGGGGGGGGGGGGGGGGTCTGGAGGCAGGTGGGCCTGGATAGGTCGGTATGCGGCATTGTGACGTCAAGAAGCTTGGTTTAGATTTTAAAATGAGTGAGTGGGGGGGAAGGATTTTATTAAAAATGTGTACTTAACCACAACAACATTTAATGAGGGGTGGAACTGAGAATGTAAAAGTGAAATCTCTACCGAAATGGAAAAAATGATGAAATATGAGCATGTAGTTTTGGCCAACCAAGGAATCAAAGGCCAAACACGAAAATATCTGCCATACAACCACCCACCCACCCACACAGACACACACACACACACACACACACACACACACACACACACACACACACACACACACACACACACACACACACATACACACACACACACACACACACACACACACACACACACACACACACACACACACACACACACACACACACACACACACACACACACACACACACACACACACCACGGACACACACAGACACACACACAGACACACACACAGACACACACACAGACACCACACACACACACACACACACACACACACACACACACACACACACACACACACACACATACACACACACCCACACAGACACACACACACACACACACAGTTTTAATACATAGATAGATGTGCAGGGCAAGTTTTGGTGAAGGCCTGCAACATGCTGCCATGGAAGGTGGTTGAAGTAGATACGTTAGAGGTATTTAAAATAAGTTTGGATAGGAATATGCTTTGCCGGGAAGGGGTTATTTGCAGGTAGATGGGTGATGGTCCTGGCATCATGTTTGGCACAGACATTGTGAACTGAAAGGCCTGTTCTTCTGCTGTACTGTTTTATGTTCGGCCCTTTGAGCCAGCACCGCCATGCACTGTCATCATGGCTGATCCTCCACATTCAGCCATTTTCTGTGCTATACATTTTTATGATTCCATATATATCTTTGGTTTAGTAAAGCATCTTATAGCCTTAACTATAGCCTAGTTGACAAACAGATATTGAACCTTGGAGACACGATGAAATGCAGTTTAAAGAAGGGTCCCTGCTTGAAACATCACCTCCGTTCCCTCCACAGATATTGAACCATCAAACATAGCTATACTTGCAGAAATGATCTAACATCGGGTCAAAAGGACAGTCTTTACGAATATCTGAATATGAAAGAAAGTAAGGAGGCAATCCCAAGGCAGATCATTGCACCATTGCCAAAGTGGAGTTATTCATGAAGGGCTAGAATTGAACAACAGAGATCTCAAGAGAGGTTGAGGAATGGATGGATTTGCAGAAATAGGGAGAAGTATAATTGCAATCATACTTGATCACCGGATTGAACATTCTGAAATTGTGACTTTGCTGGAATTGAAGCTAATTTTGATCAAGAAAGAAGGTTGAACAGGACATGGTGCAGGTTAGGACATGAAGAACAGAATTTTAAATAAGCTGATGTTTATGGAGGTTGGAAGTGATGAGCGTGGCCAGGCAAACAATAGAATAATGGTCTGTGGGTAATATAGACACAGATTAGATGGAAGTTGTACACTCCCAAATGGTCCGAGCTGTTGCTGAGCCATCAGGTCCATTGCCTGTGGAAATGATCTATGAGACACAGTGAGTTTGTTTACATTGAGAATAACAGATGGCTGGGAGTTTGTTCATAGCTGTAGCTTGCTGGAGGGGTTCCCACATCGTTAGCGAGATAGCTCCACACACAGAACTAGCTCTTGCCTTGCTTTTACACCCATCCGCATGCTGCCTGCTGCCGCTTGCTTGACCTTCGTCCCATTTGATCTCTCATTTTCACATCTTACCCTTCCATATCTCTCCTTTACCTCTCCCCTGACTCAGTCTGAAGAAGACTCTCGACCCGAAACGTCACCCATTTCTTCTATCCAGAGATGCTGCCAGACCCACTGAGTTACTTCAGCATTTTATGTCATTTTCAGACCAAGCTGGTCCCATTTGCCTGCATGTGGTCCATATCCTAAACTTTTCCTATCGATGCAGGTCCAAATGTCTTAAATGTTGTTCTAGTAGCTGTTTCAACTGCTTTCATCTGACAGCTCGTTCCATATACCTACCACTTTCTGTGTGGAAAAAGTGCCCTCAGGTTCCTATTAAGCATGCCCCCTCTCTCCTTAACCCACTGCCCTCTAATTCTTAATTCTTGATTATCCTCTCCCCAGGAAATTCACCCAATCTATTCCCCTCATAACCATATAACCATATAACAATTACAGCACGGAAACAGGCCATCTCGGCCCTACAAGTCCATGCCGAACAAATTTTTTTCCCCTTAGTCCCACCTGCCTGCACTCGTACCATAACCCTCCATTCCCTTCTCATCCATATGCCTATCCAATTTATTTTTAAATGACACCAATGAACCTGCCTCCACCACTTCCACTGGGAGCTCATTCCACACGGCCACCACTCTCTGCGTAAAGAAGTTCTCCCTCATATTACCCCTAAACTTCTGTCCCTTAATTCTGAAGTCATGTCCTCTCGTTTGAATCTTCCCTATTCTCAAAGGGAAAAGCTTGTCCACATCAACTCGGTCTATCCCTCTCATCATTTAAAGACCTCTATCAGGTCCCCCCTTAACCTTCTGCGCTCCAGAGAATAAAGACCTAACTTATTCAACCTATCTCTGTAACTTAGTTGTTGAAACCCAGGCAACATTCTAGTAAATCTCCTCTGTACTCTCTCTATTTTGTTGACATCCTTCCTATAATTGGGCGACCAAAATTGTACACCATACTCCAGATTTGGTCTCACCAATGCCTTGTACAATTTTCCTTTAACATTACATCCCAGCTTCTATACTCAATGCTCTGATTTATAAAGGCTAGCATACCAAAAGCTTTCTTTACCACCCTGTCCCATTGCCTATCTATATGAGATTCCACCTTCAAGGAACTATGCACGGTTATACCCAGATCCCTCTGTTCAACTGTATTCTTCAATTCCCTACCATTTACCATGTACGTCCTGTTTTGATTTGTCCTGCCAAGGTGTAGCACCTCACATTTATCAGCATTTATCATGATTTTATCTAGGATGAGTAAATGTTATTCCTGGAAGTTTGATCATCTAAAGGGCCTGTCCCACTTAGGCGACTTTTTAGGCGAGTGCAGGAGACTCTACGCACGCCACATGGTCGCCACATGTTCGCTGGTGGTCTCTAGACAGTCTCCTTCATGGTCGTGAGGAGTTCCCACATTCTGGGAACTAGTCACGGCCTCAGTTTGGTCGCTGCAAATTCTTCAAAATATTGGTCGCCATGGAGAAAATCAATAATCCTGTAGTCGTAGGTGCAGTTGTAGTGGGGTCGCCATGTAGTTATAGGTAGTTATAGTTAATCGCCTTTGCTGACCGGGCATTTTCATTGGCTCATTGGGGGAAAAAAACGTAACCACGAGTTTTCAGAGCCAAGGATAACTGGTAATGTTAAATGCCCGCCGAACTTCTCTGGCTTATTAAACGTTGTCTGCCTTCTTAAAAGTATCTCCACTCCTTCTCACCCCTTCTTCCCCCCCCCCTTCTCACCACTTCTCCCCTCCCCCCTCTTTTAAAGGACTTACCATACACTGTGCTAGCCATCTTAACCCTCCTGATCATCGTGGTGTGTGTCTGTATCACGTTGGATTTGCACTGCGTGAATTTCAGACAGCGCTCCCCGTGCTTTCCATGGCCCCCGCCTTTGCAATGTGTGTGTGTGTGTGTGTGTGTGTGTGTGTGTGTGTGTGTGTGTGTGTGTGTGTGTGTGTGTGTGTGTGTGTGTGTGTGTGTGTGTGTGTGTGTGTGTGTGTGTGTGTGTGTGTGTGTGTGTGTGTGTGTGTTTTCACTCTGACAGTCGCCGTTCCAGTTTCCGTTTTTTCAAGCAAGTGCCGCGAACTTGACCGCCGCCGACAGTCCGCTGAAAAATCGCCTAAGTGGGACAGGCCCTTAGTGCTGCAGTTTTTTTCAGCATTGTGCAAATGAAAATTCAAATTTTCGCAGAGTGAAATGCACTAATTGTGCCATTCTGGAACTTTATCTTTACTTTCCCAGACTGCCAATCCTGGAGTAATTTCTGCTGAAGTCTTGCACAGGGTGATACCAATAATGTATGCTTCAAACAATTAGTTTAGTTTAGTTTAGTTATCTACAGCATGGAAACAGGCCCTTCGGCCAACCGAGTCCGCACACCGACCAGTGATACCCTCGCACTCTCAGCGATATCTTACACACTAGGGACAATTTGCATTCTTTTCTGAAGCCCATTAGCCCACAAATAATCTGTACGTCTTTGGAGTGTGCGAGGGAACCTGAGCACTCACAATAAACCAACACAGGTCACGGGGAGAACGTACAAACTCCATACGGACAGCACCCGTAGTCAGGATCGAACCTGGGTCTCCGGCGCTGTGAGGAGGCAACTCTACCACTGTGCCATTGTGCCGCCCCGTTGCTGGTGGAATTAGAGTACCTTGTCCCATATGTGACCACTGTTGGAGATACTTGGGACAACTTGGTCTTCTTAGATCTTCGATTGTGTGACCATTGGGTATGTTTTGTACTTCTCGTTGATATATCTGCCTCAGCCCCCATTAAACCGACATCTCACACCCTGACCACAAACATCAAGCTCATTCTCAAACCCTCTTAAACCCGAGCCCTGACCTCATCAAGTCTCACCTCCGCTCCCACTGCCCACCCTCATGACAGACAAAAAAGGACACAAAGTCAAGTCAAGCCTAATTTGAGGAAGGACATCCTTGTGATTGAGGCAGTGCAGCGTAGGTTCACGAGATTGATCCCTGGGATGGGGGACTGTCATATGAGGAAAGATTGAAAAGACACGGCTTGAATTCACTGGAATTTAGAAGGATGAGGGGGATCTTATAGAAACATATAAAATTATAAAAGGACTGTCATATGAGGAAAGATTGAAAAGACACGGCTTGTATTCACTGGAATTTAGAAGGATGAGGGGGGGGAATCTTATAGAAACATATAAAATTATAAAAGGACTGGACAAGCTAGATGCAGGAAAAATGTTCCCAATGTTGGGCGAGTCCAGAACCAGGGGCCACACCGTCTTAGAATAAAGGGGAGGCCATTTAAGGACTGAGGTGAGAAAAAAACATTTTCACCCAGAGAGTTGTGAATTTGTGGCATTCCCTGCCACAGAGGGCAGTGGAGACCAAGTCACTGGATGGATTGAAAAGAGTTAGATAGAGCTCTAGGGGCTAGTGGAATCAAGGGATATGGGGAGAAGGCAGTCACGGGTTATTGATTGGGGATGATCAGCGATGATCACAATGAATGGCGGTGCTGGTTCTAAGGGCCGAATGGCCTCCTTCTGCACCTATTTTCTATGTTTCTATGTAAGTCAAGAGTGTTTGTTGTCCTGTGCCCCAGATAGCACAATTAAATTTGTTCTTGCTGGAGTAACTCAACGGGCCAGGCAGCATCTCTGGAAAAATGGATAGGTGACGTTTCGGGTCGGGACCCTTCTTCAGAACCCATCTCCTCCCCAGCTATCTACCTGATCGTCATTCCCTGGCCTGGGTTTTGCTTGCTAATTCCATAATCATATCTCATCATTCAGAATTCTACCATTTCGATCTATTTGACCTTGATCCTTGGGCTCATGCCCCCATTACACTAACTGCAGAAAGATAACTTAGTCTCATAATTTATTGAGTCGGGTGATCCTCGGATTGAGATACTAAACACAGTACGATGGATCCCATGTGTGATCATTGTATCACTTCCAAAATGGCTGTGATTTAGCTGGTTAACTGAGACTTCTGCTCCTCTATGAATTAATCCACTGTCTCCGGGCAGTGACCATCACACAGGTGTTCAGGCAATGCACCTGCAGTCTGTCACTGTCTGCAAAGCAAGGATTTAGTTGACAGGGAATGCTGTCAGCACCCTGTCCATTGGGAAAAGGCCCTGTTATTTAAAATCACTCTTTGGATCTGTTAACAGGGACGGCAAATGCAACAAGTAACTTTTGTTTTTAACTGCGAATGGCAAAAATCTGAAATAAAATCAGAAAATGTCAGTGCAGCACAGCTGGTAGAGCCACTGCCTCACAGCGCCAGAGACACAGGTTCGATCCTGACTACGGGTGCTGTCCGTATGGAGTTTATTTACAGTTCTCCCTGTGACCGCGTGGGTTTCCTCTGGGTGTTCCAGATTCCTCGCACATCCCAAAGACGTGTGGATTTGTAGATTAATTGGGCTGGGACTCAAAGCTGGGACTCTGAGCTGGGCAATTGGCCGTAATTGAGTGCATCTGTGTACCTCCAGCTCTGGGCTCTCTGTAAACGCGGTGGGTGAACACATTTATGAATTGAAAGAAAAGTCAAGCAGCTGCAGATGCTGGAACTCTGGAAACAGAAAATGCTGGAATACTGAAGCCAACACAAAGAGCTGGAGGAACTTAACGGGTCAGGCAGTATCTGCGGACTGAACTTAGTCAGATGATGTTTCGGGATGAGACCCTTCTTCAGAGTGATCGAGTGGTGGGGAGAAAGCTGTTAAAGAGAAGTGAGGGGAAGGGATTGAGCAAGTGATGGGTGGACTCAAGTGAGGAGGGTTGCTGGCCATTTAATGTTTCATCCCAGTTCCCTACTGAACTCCAGTCCTGGGCCTCCTCCATTGCTAGAGTGACACCACACGCAAACTAGAAGAACAGCGCCTCATATTCCACTTGGACAACCAACAGCCCAACAGTGGTTTAGCTTCGAGATACAGCACGGAAACAGGCCATTCTGCGCTAATCAGCGATCCACATACACGAGCTCTGTCCTACACACACCAAGCAATTTTCCGAAGCCAATCAACCTACAAACCTGCACGTCTTTGGGATGTGGGAGAAAACCAGAGCTCCCGGAGAAAACCCATGCTGGTCACCGAGAGAACGTACAAACTCTGCACAGACACCACCTGTAGTCAGGATTGAACCCGGGCCTCTTGTGCTATAAGGCAGCAACTGTACCTCTCTGCCACTGTGCCCACCTTATGTTCAATGAATTCTTCAATTAGAGGTATACTGTCCCTCCTCCTCACCTACCCAGCTGCCCCCGCCCCACCGACACACCTCTCATCATTTCCTCCATTCTGATACCCAGTTCTTTTCCTCTCCTCCACACATCTTCTAACCCCTTCCACAACTGCCTGGTTATCCATGGTGCCAATACACCCAAGTGCCCATCACCCTTCCTCACCTGCGCCACATTCACTTGCCATCAGCGACAGCACGGTGGCACAGCGGTAGAATTGCTGCCTTACAGCAAATGCAACGCCGGAGACCCAGGTTCGATCCCGACTACGGTTTGTGCGTTCTTCCCGTGACCTGCGTAAATTTTCTCTGAGATCTTCGGTTTCCTCCGACACTCCAAAGACATCCATGTATGTAGGTAAATTGACTTAGTGAATGTAAAAATTGTCCCTAGTGTAGTGTAGGAATGTTAATGTGCAGGGATTGCTGGCTGGCGCAGACCTGGTGGGCTGAAGGGCCTGTTTCTGCGCTGTATCTCTAAACTAAATTAAACTAAACAAACTTGCTCATTTCATCTCCTCATTTCTCTCTCCCAGCTTTCTCCCCTCAATATCAGTTTGAAGGTGGGAATGGGTGAAGTTTCGGGTCGAGGCCCTGCTTCAGACTGAGAGTCAGGGGAGAGGGAAATGAGAGATATGGAAGGGTAAGGTTCACACCTACTTCCATATCTCTGTCTCCTGCTTTTCTGACTCTCAGTCTGAAGAAGGGTCTGAAGAGGAACCGAAACATCACCCATTCCTTCTATCCAGCGATGCTGCCTGTCCCACTGAGTTACTCCAGCATTTTGTGTCTATCTTTGGTGTAAGGCAGCATCTGTGGTTCCTTCCTACACAGTTGGAAGGAACATCCTGACCCAAAACATCATCTGTTAATTTCCCTCCACAGACGCTGCCTGACCCGCTGAGTTTATCCAGTGCTCGGTGTTCTCGCAGTCTCACATCACCAAACAGGTGAGGCAGCGTTTGTGGAAAGGGAAACACAGTCAACAATTTGTCAGGATTATAATGAGGTTGCAATAAAAGACAGATCAAAGAGATTTCAAAATGGCGGATCATATTTTTCTTCAAATCTTCAAATCAAATCTTCAAATCAAAGCAAAAGCAGAGGGTTGTAGATGCAGCCCAGAACATGACACAAAACAAGCTGCCTTCCATTAAGTCTATTTACACTCACGCTGCCTCGGCAAGGCCACTCCCTCTTCTCTCCTCTCCCATCAACCTAGAGGTGTAGTGTGAAAATACTCACCTCCAGACTCAGGAACAGTGTCTTCCCAGTTGTTATCAGGGCAACTGAACGATTCTATAGGCTACTGGAGAACGGTCCTGAGCTTCTAACTACCTCATTGGCGATCCTCAGACTATCTTTAATTGGACTTTACTGGACTTTATCTTGCACTAAACAGTACTCCCTTTATCATGTATCTGTACACTGTGAATGACTCGATTGTAATCACGAATAGTCTTTCCGCTGACTGATTAGGGCACAACAAAGATTTGTACTGTACCCCGGTACATGTGATGATAAATAAACTGAATTAAACTAAAAACACAGAAATGTCAGTGGGTCAGGCAGCCTCAGTGGAATTCTGTTGGCATCATCACACAAAATTATATTTCTCTCTCTGAAGGACTGACCTGTTGATATTCCCAGGAGAGATCTCATTTGGCTGGTGAGTTCTGTGAAGTAATTAAAGGGGCACCAAAAAAAATCTAATGACTCCACCTTGCCCATGATAGTGCTGAAGCTTCTCATAATCATTCTATCTTATTTCATCATCATTCTGTTTATTTCCCCCGAATGTCGATTCAGCGTTTCCTTCATTACATCCATGTAACTAGTCAATAATGTCACTGGTCCCATTGCGTCACTTTTAATGGCAAGAGATTGTTGGCAAACGCAGTCTCCATTGAGCCATCACATTGCACAATGATGCTTAACAGGACGCGGAACATTAAATGGTCTCTCTGTGTTGGCCGTGTGCAACACCGCGGGTACAGTTAAACATGTCCCACCGAACAATTACTGTGAGATCCTGCAGGAAAACCTTACTTAGCAAGTGAAATGATGATACTGTGACTTGTACAACGTCATGCTGAATTTTCACTGCATTTTGGAATCTGTACACTGTGGGTGGTCCAATTGCAATCGTGTATTGTTTTTCTGCTGACTGGTTAGCACGCAACAAAAGTGTTTCACTGTACCTTGGTGCACGTGACAATAAACTAAACTAAACTAAACTAAACTAAACTAATGAGCTTGCAATGGCAGAGTGGATGTGGAGAGGATGTTTCCACTCGCGGGAGAGTCAAGGACCAGTGGACAGAACCTCAGAATTAAGGGCCTGTCCCACTTGGGTGTCATTTGAGCGTCATTTACGTGACATCATTTACGCATCACGACACACGACACGCGCGTAGTGATGCGCACACGGTGCGTATTACGTGCGCATGGTGCGTGGTGACGTAGGCAGTGATGCACGTAGACAGTCACGCACGGCGCCCCATGATTTTGGGATGTACAAAATCTTCACGTGCCATCTGCGTGACACGCAAATGACGCCCAAGTGTGACAGGCCCTTTAAAGAACGTTCCTTTTGGAAGAAGATGAGGAGGAATTTCTTTAGCCAGAAGGTGGTGAATCTGTGGAATTCATTGCCACGGACGTTGTGGATGCCAAGTCATTGTATACTTTTGAGGCGGAGATAGATAGATTCTTGATTATCACAGATGTCAGCGGTTATGTGGAGGAGGCAGGAGAATGGGGTTGAGAGGGAGGGATAGATCAGCCGTAATTGAATGGCGGAGTAGACTTGATGGGCCGAATGGCCTAATTCTGTTCATACTCTTATGAACCTATGAAGAGTGCGAGAAGACAGCTGATATTCCTAATGGCCTTTTATGGATCATGATTTATTCTCCAGTTGTGAGGGAAAAGTTTGTTGGCTTCACTCCTCTGCTGTTCACTCCATGTGTTTTCTCTGTTCATCAGTTTCCAACTCCTGATGTACCAGCACAGTCCGACTTCACTGACTACAACCCATGTCCCTTCGTAGAGTTTCTCTTGTTTAGGGTTACAGCTGCTTTAAGCTCTCTGTTCTATAGCTGGCTTTCACAACAGAAGGTAGTTATGCTGCCCATTTACCTTTGGTTTTATCCTCTTACCTCACTTGTTCGAGGAGCAGAAGTGGTGGCTTGTGGCACAGCGGATGAGTTGCTGCCTTACAGAGGCAGGGAAACCCAGGTTCGATCCTGGCCACGGGTGCTGTCAGTACAGAGTTTGTACGTTCTCCCCGTGACCACGTGGGTTTTCCCCGGGTGCTCTGGTTCCCCCCACACTCCAAAGACGTGCAGGTTTGTAGGTTAATTAGCTTCTGTAAATTGTCCCTAGTCTGTAGAACTAGTCTATGGGTGATTGCTGGGTGAGGTGGACACGGTGGGCCGAAGGGTCTGTGTCCATGCTGTATCTCTAAACTAAAGTCTCCCATATAGCTTTGTTCTACAAACTGTCAGGTCTGTGTGGAGTTTGCATGTTCTCCCTATGACCACGTGGGTTTCTGACTGGTGCTCCGGTTTCCTCCTACATCCTAAAGACGTGTGGATTTGTAGGTTAATTGGCCTCTTGTGTGTAAGGAGTGAATGACAAAATGGAATAAGTTAGAACTAATGTGAATGGGTGATTGATGGTCAGCATTGACTCAATGGGCCGAAGGGACAGTTTCCTTACTGTATTTCTAAGCTAAAACTAAACTAGACAATCAGGTCCTAGCTTAACAATACTACCACAACTGGTTCACCACAACTTGATTCCTAACAATAGTCTATCACTAGAAGATACTGGGACTACCCCAATGCCAGACTGCCACTATGAAGAGGGATAGTCACAGAAAATGTTGGAAAAAACACAGCAGGTCCGGCAGCATCAATGCAAAGAAAATGAGCAAATGTTACAAGTCTGCAACCCCTCCTCAGAAGTGATAGAGAGAAACCAGTTTGTCTGGGTAGTGGAGAAATCTGGGCATTTGTGAAGGAAAGGGAATTGTAAGGTGCAATAATGGAGCCATTAAGGGGCACCATGCCACTTGGTCTATGTGACGTGTTGCTAATATTATATTATTCATCATCCTTGAAAACATTAGCGACGCAGTGGTGCTGGTTTTCGACGGGAACGGTGACAGACGCACCACACATCTCTGTCCTCCAGTTCCTGCGGACTTCTGCTGCTGGAAGTATAGGATGTGCGTGCTTTATCATCATTCCTTACAATGCTGTGTGCGACAGTGATCGCAACTTCCACTGAAGTTTGGTTGGCTGTTGGCTCGCTAGAAGCTCATCCGCCTTTGACAGGTCTTGTTTTTGGTCCTGCTGGGTACAAACCAGGTGGGGGAGATGGTTTAGTTGGCGACTATCCGACCATGGAGCAGATAGCACAGGATTACATGGTACCTGTGGCGGGGGGAACTCCCCCCGGCCTAACCTTGATTATTAGAGTAATTCAGGTGGTCAGGCAGCATCTGAGAAGCCTTGTCAGGCTTACTGCGACATGCCCGGCAGACCTGAATCTACAAATCAAAGAACAATAGAGGGATTGTGGGCAAAATAGCTGTCCCGATGCAACCAGGAAGAAAGGAATTATCAAAATGTACAAACTCTGTGCAGAAAGCTCCCGTGTTCAGGATCGAACCAGGGCTAGAGCTGTAAGGGAGCAACTCTACTGCTGCCACACCATGCCTCCCTTTTCTCCACTGATGTCACTAAACTGAATGAATTTTCCAACAATTTAATTTTAATTTTCTGACATCTACATTATTTTACATTTGTAATCATTGATCACTGTTTTCCTTGGTCTGACGTCAACAGCTATGAGTAAGCAGTGTATCCAGCCTTCCGCCACTCTATGCTTCCTGAATGGTACGGCTGTATCATTAAGGTGGCATCACCCTATTCTGGACGACCCTAATAGAGATGTTGTTATTCTCTCATTCATTCTTTCATTCCTTCAATCATCTTACATTCGGTGTAGCAGCGAACTGCTGGTTTAAACCGAAGATTGACTCAAAATGCTGGAGTAGCTCAGTGGGACAGGCAGCATCTCTGGGGAGAAGGAATGGGTGACGTTTCGGGTCGAGACTCATCTTCAGACTTAATCCTCTAGGTTTATAGCAATACTGGAAGATCTATGATTACAATCTTCATTTCCCCCGTCCTGTTCTCTGCTGCCACTGGCTGCGGAGAGAGAGAATTCATCACTCTCGTTCCCTGAACTCCCATGTTGCCTCTGATGACCTGGAAGATATCCCCGGTCATTTTCCCACTGTTTGTCCTGCACATTTTCTCTGCTTCTCTTTCCCTTAACCCCTGAACGGCCTGCATGTTTTGCTTGTTTTACTGACTGCAGCCACACACCATCTACATCCAAGACAGACACAAGATACTGGTGTAACTCAGTGGGACAGGCAGCATCTCTGGAGAGAAGGAATAGGTGACAAATGGATTTCAGGTCGAGTTCCTTCTTCAGAGTTTGATGAAGAGTCGACTCGACCCGAAAAGTCTGAGGAAGGGTCATTCTTGCCATAGAGGGAGTGCAGAGACGGTTCACCAGACTGATTCCTGGGATCAGGACTGTCTTATGAAGAAAGCTGGATAGACTTGGTTTATACTCTCTAGAATTTAGAGATTGAGAGGGGATCTTATAAAAAACTTACAAAATTCTTAAGGGGTTGGACAGGCTAGATGCAGGAAGATTGTTCCCGATGTTAGGGAAGTCCAGGGACAAGGGGTCACAGCTTAAGGATAAGGGGGAAAATCCTTTAAAACCGAGATGAGAAGAACTTTTTTCACACAGAGAGTGGTGAATCTCTGGAACTCTCTGCCACAGAGGGGTAGTTGAGGCCAGTTCATTGGCTATATTTAAGAGGGAGTTAGATGTGGCCTTGTGGCTAAGGAGATCAGGGGGTATGGAGAGAAGGCAGGTACGGGATACTGAGTTGCATGATCAGCCATGATCATATGAATGGCGGTGCAGGCTGAATGGCCTACTCCTGCACCTAATTTCTATGTTTCTATGTTTCTATGAAGGGTCTCGATCCGAAACGCCCCCCATTCCTTCTCTCCCATAGATGCTGCCTGATCCGCTGAGTTGCTCCAACATTTTGTGTCCATCTTCAGTGTAAACCAGTGTTCCATCCTGCACACCATCCACATGTACATGCCTTTTATGGCGGAAAGCTCCCACTAGGAAGCATCAAGGACATATTCTATAACTCCTTTATATTCTATAAACTCTTGTACATGGACAGATTATTCTTGTGTTGCATGCTGCGTTCCAGTCTGGGACCAGTGAGTTAAGATGCAGTGCAGCCATGATCTATACACAAAGCAGACACAAAGTGCTGGAGCAACTCAGAGGATCAGGCAGCATCGCTGGAGGACATGGAGATTATAAATTGTCCCTAGTGTGTGTAGGGTAGTGTTAATATGCAGAGATCGCTGTTCGGCACCAACTCAATGGGTTAAAGCGCTGTATCTCTAATCTAAACTGAGCCTCATTTGTCTACGTATAAATCGTATCCTTCCATTCCTGCATTTCCATGTGCTTATCCAAAAGTTTCTTAAATGCCATGAACATATCTGCCTCCACCAGTGGGTTCCAGGCAATCACCACCCTCTGTGTAAATAACCTGCCCCACACATCACCTTTAAGCTTTGACCCTCTCCCCTTAATGCGAGCCTTGTATTTCCTGGGAGATAGATTCTGACTATCTACGCTATATATATCCTATCTTCTGCACCATGGCTCTATGATTCTGTAAATTAATGTTATAAATTGGCACATGTAATAATGAAACCACTTCATTAGGCGGCACAGTGGTGCAGCGGTAGAATTGCTGCCTGACAGCACCAGGGACCCAGCTTCGATCCGGACTATGGGCGCTGTCTGTTTATTCGTTCTCCACCTGACCTGCGTGGGTTTTTGCGAGAACTTCATCTCCTCCCACAAGCCAAAGACCTAAAGGTTTGTAGGTTAATTGGCTTGGTAAATGTAAAAATTGTCCCTAGTGTGTGTGGCATAGTGTTAATGTACGGGGATCGCTGGTCGGCACGGACCCGGTGGGCCGAAGGGCTTGTTTCCACACTGTATCTCTAAACCAAACTAATCCCATGTAATTTGAGTTCCAGGTACCTTTCCCCCCCCAACTCGGGACATCTACAAATAATGCCTGAAGTCCTCTAAAGATGCTCAAGGTGACCTGGCTTCATCCACCTTTGCATCAGTTCTGCTGGATGACGCAAAGCCCGCTTTACAATGGGTCATTAGTTACAGAATTGGATTAACAATTGATGAGACACGTCTTCCATTTTCTAACCTAGTTTAAGACAAAGCAGCAGCTTAGAATCCAACATGACAAAAGTCTTAAACTCTCCGGGGCCACTTTGGCAGCAACTAAATATAGATCCGGACTAATTAGATGCTTCCATTGGGAAAACTGTCAGAGCATGACTTCCCGAGACAGTCACCCATAGTTCCCCAAATCAGCTCCCTTCATCCCTCATTTCTTTTTGATGGGTTGCCCAGTAACCACAGATGACATCGTACTTGAATGTAACTATGTTAATGCTTCTTAAAATTAAACATTTTGGGAGTAGCTCGTGACGGTAATAGACCAAGACATTCTCCTCACTGGAAATTAAAGGCACCGATGGCATTAGATTGGATCAAGTCCCTTCATGGGAAAAGGCAAGTGGAGACATCTGACCAGACGTCACAACTGTTTGGTCACTTAATCACTAAGCAATTTTTTCGAAAGATCACACTTTGTATAATGTGATTGTCAATAGGGATTGTAACATCCTTCATTAATCCCCAAGGTGCAACTGTCAGAGCTGTTCACAGTATCATCCTCCTCATCAACACCTCTACTGCTCCGAGATGCCTGTCCTCACTGCTCTAATCACCACTTTACTCTCCACTCAATCGTGTTACATTAACGCAGTGGTTATGGAGTCCATGACAAATAGTCCAGGTGCCAACATGTGCTACCTCCAGGACTCAAGTTCATGGGCAGATCTGTGATATCTCATTATCCTTTATTGTATGGAACCGTCAAACAGACAAGTGGCTAATGATCGGTTAATGCCCAATCATTTGCCATTTCCATAGCTTCTCTCTACGCTCTCTCTAAGTGCATAGAGAGAAGAAAAATGTCAAAATATATATTTTTCCTCCACTTATTCACAAACATCAGAGTGCATGAAAAGGCTCATGTTTCAGGTTCTCAGTTTAGTTTATTGTCACGTGTACTGAGGTACAGTGAAAAGCTTTTGTTGTGTGCTAACCAGTCAGCAGAAAGACAATACATGATTACAATTGAGCAATTTACAGTGTGCAGATACATGATAAGGGAATAACGTTTTGTACAAGGCAGAGTCCGATCAAGGATGGTCCGAGGGTCACCAATGAGTTAGATGTTAGTTCATGACTCTCCGCCAACAATTAATTGACTTCTCTAACTTCAGGTAGCCATTGCTTTCACTCTCTCTCCATCCCCTCCCCATTCCCAGTTCTCCCACCAGTCTTACTGTCTCCAACTACATTTTATCTCTGTTTGCTTTGTTGTTACCTTCTCCCAACTAACAATGATCTATTCTACATTTTCCGTGATTTTACATTCCCATTGTCCTGCTTTCACATCTTGCACTTCCTTATCTATCCACTTCCTTATCTATGTACCTCCCACTCCCCTGACTCTCAGTCTGAAGAAGGATCTCGACCAGGAACCTCACCCATTCCTTCTCTCCGGAGATGTTGCCTGTCCCACTGAGTTACTCCAGCTTTTTGTGTCTTTGTCAAGAACAAATCTTATTTTACCAAATCTAAATCTTAAGTGCCTGCACATAATCCATAACCCCAATGCCCTGCATATCCATGTATCTATCCAAAAGTCTCTTAAATTTCACTGGACCATCTGCAGTGATTCCAGACAATCACCACTCACAGGTAAAACACTTGCCCAACGCATCTCCTTTAAACATTGCCCCTCTCACCTTAAAGCTATGCCCTCTAGTATTTGATTTTTCCATCCTCAGAAAAAGTTCTGTTTACCTAATCAATGTCTCTCATAATTTTATATATAGCACCTTCTTCACCATCCATCGCTTCACCAATTTTTCTATCATCAGCAAATGTACAAATCAGAGCACATACATTCTCCTACAAGTCATGCACCAAGTTCAATGGTCCCAGCACTGACCCCAGCACTGACCCCAGCACTGCACTGACCCCAGCACTGACCCCAGCACTGACCCCAGCACTGACCCCAACACCCCAGCACTGACCCCAACACTGACCCCAACACTGACCCCAACACTGACCCCAACACTGACCCCAGCACTGACCCCAGCACTGACCCCAACACTGACCCCAACACTGACCCCAGCACTGACCCCAGGACTGACCCCAACACTGACCCCCCACACTGACCCCAGCACTGACCCCAACACTGACCCCAACACTGACCCCAACACTGACCCCAACACTGACCCCAGCACTGACCCCAACACTGACCCCAACACTGACCCCAGCACTGACCCCAGCACTGACCCAGCACTGACCCCACACTGACCCCAACACTGAACACTGACCCCAACACTGACCCCAACACTGACCCCAACACTGACCCCAACACTGACCCCAACACTGACCCCAACACTGACCCCAGCACTGACCCCAGCACTGACCCCAGCACTGACCCCAGCACTGACCCCAGCACTGACCCCAGCACTGACCCCAGCACTGACCCCACACTGACCCCCGCACTGACCCCAACACTGACCCCAACACTGACCCCCGCACTGACCCCCGCACTGACCCCAGCACTGACCCCAACACTGACCCCAACACTGACCCCCGCACTGACCCCCGCACTGACCCCAGCAGTGACCCCCGCACTGACCCCACAGTGACCCCAACACTGACCCCCAACACTGACCCCAGCACTGACCCCAACACTGACCCCAGCACTGACCCCAGCACTGACCCCAGACCCCAACACTGACCCCAGCACTGACCCCAGCACTGACCCCAGCACTGACCCCAGCACTGACCCCAGCAGAACAGCTCTGGTGCATACATCACATCAGAAAAGCCTGCATCTTGTACCTCTGATCACTAAGCCAGATTTCTTCTCCAATTTCCGGTAGCCCTTGCTGTCTCCTCCCCTTCTCAGCTCTCCCTCAGTCCTCTGGCTCCTCCTCTTCCTTTCCTTTCCTTCCTGCCCCCCCCCTCACCAGACATCAGTCTGGAGAAGTGTTTCGGCCTGAAATGTTGCCTATTTCCATCGCTCCATAGATGCTGCCTCACCCGCTATGTTTCTTCAGCACTTTTGTCTACCTCAGATTTGACTCTAGTTTGCCAACATACCTTGGATCCGGTGTGCCTGAACCTTCTGCATTAGCAGTTATAAACTCCATGTAAACTGTGTCTATCATCCTGCATTCATCTACCTGCTCAGATGCCTCCTCAATTACATTCAGATTGGTGAGGCGGGATTGACTCTTTGACTCTTCCAAATGAGTCCCAATCTTTTCAAGTGAGCATAAACCTTGGCCCTTAGAATTAGAGTCCAGGAGATGCACAGCATGGAAACAGGCTCTTTGGCCCAACATGGCCTTGTCACCGTGTTGTCTACCTGAGTGAGTCCCACTTGCCTAACTCACAGATACACTCGTGAGGTTGACTGGAAACTGCCTCATCAATTTAAGCGTAATATGGAATAGAAAAGAAATACCGTCATTTCCATATATTAATACATTTAAAATAACTGACAAAACTGCAGAACAGTCCTGTGTATCTCCGCTATTGAACTTCAACCTTTCAAGCTGATTCACTGGTGCTAATTCCAGAAAATAATGGATTTTCATCTCAGTCTTAAACTTAAGCATAAGTACAGAGGCTTTGGGAAAAATCTCATTTTCCTTGGTTTATACATTTCATTCGTTTAATTTCCTAAATCTTGACTAATCTGCAATTGTCCACAATGTCCAGCTGATTGCCAGGATTATCACTGCTGTTTTCTGTGCAACATTTTACAGTTCAGTATCGTGACAACAATTCGATTTAAGCTTCCCCAACACAACAGCTCACTTCCCTGGACTGTAACCAAATGCATCACAGGCAAAGTTTGATTTGTTCCTGTAAGGATTGTTGGCTATGAATTCCCCATAGATACTGACTGAATAGTTTAGTATAGTTTAGAACCACAGCGCGGAAACAGGCCCTTCGACCCACCGAGTCCACGCCGACCAGCGATCCCCGCACATTGAAAGATACAGCATGGAAACAGGCCCTCCAAAAATACTTTTTCTCACAGAGAGTTGTGAGTCTGTGGAATTCTCTGCCTCGGAGGGTGGTGGATGCAGGTTCTCTCGATGGTTTCAAGAGAGAGCTAGATAGGGCTCTTAAAATTAGTGGAGTCAGGGGATATGGGGAGAAGGCAGGAACGGGGTACTGATTGGGGATGATCAGCCATGATCACATTGAATGGTGGTACTGGCTCGAAGGGCCAAATGGCCTACTCCTGCACCTATTGTCTATAGTTTTTAGTTTAGTTTAGCTTAGTTTAGAGATACAGCACGGGAAAAGGCCCTTTGGCCCATCGAGTCTATGCTGACCAGCAATAACTGCACATTAACACTATCCTACACACACTAGGAACAATTTACAATGTTACCAAATCAATTAACCTACAAACCTGTACGTCTTTGGAGTGTGGGAGGAAACCAGAGTACCCATAGGAAACCCATGCAGGTCACGGGGAGAACGTAGAAACTCTGTACAGACAGCACCTGGAGTCAGTATGGAGCGCAGGTTCAGCCCAATGTTGATTAAGAACATACTGTGGAATACCTTCACTGTTGTTGTAAACTATAAGATATTTTTAGACAGAGACACATAATTAAGTAATTAGCACTGGGCTCATTATTTCAGTAAGTAATGTTTTTAGAATGTCAGTTACTCATACTGTGTATCCAACTAAACAAATCAATCAGCCCATCGCATCTCAGTACAAAGAGAGTGTGGTACACCCTCTGTAGCTCTTGCTAAAGAGTCGTAGAGTGATACAGCGTGGAAACAGGTAATTCGCCCCAACTTGCCCTCACCGGCCAACATGTCCCATCTACACTAGCCCCACCTGCCTCCATTTGGCCCTTTTCTCTACAAACCTGTTCTATCCATATCTAAATGTTTCATAAATGATGCGATAGTCCCTGCCTCAACCACCTCCTCCGGCAGCTCATTCCTTACACCCACCACCCATTTGTGTGAAAAGGTTACCCCATTAAATCTTTCCGCTCCTCACTTTGACCCCATGTCCTCTGGTTCTCGAGGCCCCTGCTCTGCTGGTGCCAGGCCTGTTGGCCCTTTTGGAAGCAGGTAAAATGAGGATGTCAATTTAAAAATTAAATTAAATACTATGATTCACATTGACATTTCCCACATTCCTGGTTAAAACAAATGTGTTTAAACTGAGAAGAGGGGAGAAGAAAAGCTGTAAAACCCAGGGAACTGCAGATGCTGGGATCTTGAAACATAGAAACATAAAAACATAGAAAATAGGTGCAGGAGTAGGCCATTGGGCCCTTCGAGCCTGCACTGCCATTCAATATGATCATGTCTGATCATCCAACTCAGTATCCTGTACCTGCCTGTATCCTGTACCTCTCCATGATCCCTTTAGCCACAATGGCCACATCTAACTCCCTCTTAAATATAGCCAATGAACTGTGGCCTCAACTACCTTCTGTGGCAGGCAGAGATTCCAGAGTTTCACCACTCTCTGTGTGAAAAAATGTTTTTCTCATCTCAGTCCTAAAAGACTTCCCCCTTATTCTTAAACGGTGACCCCTTGTTCTGGACTTCCCCAACATCGGGAACAATCTTCCTGCATCTAGCCTGTCCAACCCCTTAAGAATTTTGTAAGTTTCTATAAGATCCCCCCTCAATCTTCTAAATTCTAGCGAGTACAAGCCGAGTCTATACACTCTTTCTTCATATGAAAGTCCTGACATCCCAGGAATCAGTCTGAACAAACCATGAAATGCTGGAGAAATTCAAGGGGCAGGCAGCGTCTGTGGAGAGGTAACGTTTTGGGTCAGGACACAAGAAAGCTGTGTTCAGTCTACAGAAATGGCTTTTTCTTCTTCTCTCTGTTTTTCCTGGCACAATATCATGCACAGTATTTCCACAGATTTCAACCGTGAGTGAAATCCAACTCAGTACTAAACTAGAGGGGACACAATGAACCACAAATGCTGCTATCCTGACAATGAAGAAGGGTCCCAACCCAAAACGTCACCTATCCACTTGCTCGAAGATAGACACAAAGTGCTGGAGTAACTCAACGGGTCAGGCAGCATCCCTGAAGAAAAAGGAATAGGTGACGATTCGGGTGGAGACCCTTCTTCAGACTGAGAGTCGGGGGAGAGGGAAACTAAAGGTAGGAAAAGCTTCTGAACAAATCAGAGCCGGCACCGATGACAATGGAAAGGTGGAGCCCACAATGGTCCATTGTTGGCTGTGGGTGAGGTGATAACGAAAGGATCACCTTCAAAGATAATCAGCAGTAGTAAGTATAGCAAATTGTTAGGGCTAACGGAAGCAAGGGATATGGGGAGAAAGCAGGAATGGGGTACTGATTTTGGATGATCAACCATGATCATATTGAATGGTGGTGCTGTCTCGAAGGGCCGAATAGCCTACTCCTGCACCTATTTTCTATGTTTTTATGTTTCCATGTTCAATGGAATGTCTCAGACACACCTCAGATGTGACTAATACCTGGCAGGAGCTATTAATATGACCAATCATCCTCCCAACAGCAAGGGTGAACCCACATCATTGTTGCTGAAGATAGACACAAAGAGCTGGAGTAACTCAGCGGGACAGGCAGCATCTCTGGAGAGAAGGAATGGGTGACGTTTCGGGTCGAGAACCTTCTTCAGGCTTTCTTGCTGGTCGAGCCCAGTTACCAACTCATATTTCTGGACTCATGTTATTCTCAAACTATTCCTCATCCCATCACCTGACCCCCAAATCGATCTGAGCTTTCGACATTGATATAAATGGTGTTCCATTCTCACCACTGGCATCTCCTGTAAAAATAACAGCCTCTGACAGCTCGGGTTCTGAAAGCCACTGGTTAGCATGCATGGTTTACTTTCCACGCTATTTGTATAAACTAGAGGCGTGGAGAGTCAGGAGGAAGGGAAGTGCTCTGCACATTGATTATATAGCAATAAGTTGCCAAACTCAGCAGGGCTCAGACTCCCTCTCCCTCTCATCCTGAGCCAGAGAATGTCCAGGATGGGAAGCTCAGAGAACAAGCCAGCAGTTTTTGATCCATTTGCAGGGTGAACGTGGGTGGCTTTGGCAATGTCAAAATGCATTGCCCTTGAGGAGAGGGTGGTTGGCCGCCTTCTCGAGCTGTGAAAGTGCCTCTGGCCAAGTGACTGCTGTAGTTCCAGTCGACCCAACAACGATGAAGTCATGGTGATGGCAAGTGGCTCGATGGGGAACCTGCAGGCGGTGGTGTTCCCCATCGTTTGGCCTCTGTCACAATGGAGGCAGCAGGTTGGAGAGGTCCATGAGTTCTTTTTTTATTGAAAGATACGGCTTGGAAACAGGCCCCTCGGCCCATCGAGTCCACACTGACCATCGATCACCCATTCACACAGCTTCAATGTATTTGTAGGGCGGCATGGTGGCACAGCAGTAGACTTGCTGCCTCACATTGACAGAGACCCGGGTTCAAACCTGACTGTACAGAGTTTGTACGCTCTCCATGGGACCATGTGGGGTTTGGCCAGGTGCTCCAGTTTCCTCCCTCACTCTAAAAACGTACAGGTTTGTAAGTTAATTGTCTTCTGTAAATTGTAAATTGTCCCAAGTGTGGAAGATAGGCTAGTGTATGGGGTGATCTCTGGTTGGCATGGACTGGTTGGGTCAAAGTGCCAGTTTCTATGCTAAAGTGTAAATCCCATTTTCTCATCCACTCCCTACATATCAGGTGTAATTTACAAATTTCAATGAATGTACAAACCTAGACTCATGCAGCATGGAAACAGGCCCTTCAGCCCAACTGCCCCCCCCCCCCCCCCCCCCCATCTTTACCATGAAATTAACACATCTTTAGGATGTGGGAGAACATGCAAACTCCACACAAACAGCATCTGAGATCTGGATTAAACCCAGGTCTCTGGCGCTGTGAGGCAGCGGCTCTGCTGACTGCACCAACCAGGTCATGGCAGCCCGGGTGAATCATCTTGCTACGATGCACTATAAGCCAGTACCAGTGATGGAGAGGGTGGGTATTCAGAGCGGTGGACATGGTGCCAGGAGGTGAACTGCTACTCCATGGACAGTCTGAAGCTTTGTTGTTCTCGTAGCAGAAAATATTGTGAAGCAGTGGCGATCTGATTATTTTATCTAATATCACTGAGAAATGTGAGCCAGCGATTTGCCTGTTACTCAGATTACTGCCCCAGACGAAGCTCAACTCCTGCTGAGTTACATCCGCAACTTTATTAAAAGGCAGCTTTTGAAATCGGCTCAGTTGAATGATAAGTCATGTACAGAGGTTCCCCTGGGTGACCTCTGCCCCCCTGTATAGCACACTGCAATGTCCCAGTGACAGAGATGGAACGGGCAGAATGAGGTCAATCAAAGACTGCTGAGGATGATTGGCAATTTAAGGCCCACTTCATCCCGATATTTCAATGCTTGCTTTGTCCAATCTGTCAATCAACGCCTCTGATCAGCTTGGATGATCAGTTGGAGTCCTTGCTTCTTAATAGAGAGTGTTTAGAAGAATGATTTCTCGACATTGCTAGCCCAGTGGGGTGCCCTTGGCAACAGGTCTGTCTGCCTGAACTCTGGAGGCAATCTGCAGCAACTGGATTTTCAAGTGGTATTTGATACAATCATAAACATACTTGTGTGGTTCTGCTGTCTAGTTTAGTTTAGTTTGGAGATACAGCGCAGAAACAGCCCCTTCGGCCCAGCGAATATGAACCGACCAGTGATCCACGCACATTAACACTATCCCACACACACAAGGGACAATTTTACATTTACACCAAGCCAATTAGCCTACAAACCTGTACGCCTTTGGAGTGTGGGAGGAAAATGAAGATCTCGCAGAAAACCCACACAGATCACAGGGAGAACGTACAAACTCCACAAAGACAGCACCCGTAGTGAGGATCGAACCCGGGTCTCTGGCACTGTGAGGCAACAACCCTGTTGCAACGCTGCTTGTCCTTCCAACTTGTTCCTGCTTCCATCAGCATTCCGCTCCATAGCCCACTCTATGTGTGGCCTGCATGGAGCAGCACTTGCCCTGATGCTGTCCTCCTTGTTCAGAGCTGTCAACGACTGTGTTTATCAGCGAGCATCTATAAAGCACCTTGAACTGTGGAACGCTGCGCATAGAGTCAGAGTCATAGAGTGATACTGCGTGGAAACAGGCCCTTTGATCCAACCTGCCCACACCGACCAACATGTCCCAGCTACACTAGTCCTACCTGCCTGTGTTTGGTCCATATCCCTCCAAACCTGTCCCATCTATACACCTGTCTAACTGTTTCTTAAGTGATGCAATAGTCCCAGCCTCAACTACCTCCTCCGGCAGCTTGTTCCATACACCCACCACCTTCTGTGTGAAAATAGATTCCTATTAAATCGTTCCCCCCTCACCTTAAACCAATGCCCTCTGTTTCTCGATTCCCCTACTCTGGGCTAAATATGTTTTTTCAAGTTATAAAGATGGAAGTGATAACTGGTTTGGATGGCTGAGACACTGAAGGATTTTTAACTGGATCTGAAGGAATACACATGGTTCTTTGATCTGGGAATATTCAAGTTTCTAAGAGAACGGGGCCTGGAACAGCTCCTATGGTGCACACTTTACCGTGCCGAGTATCTCTCAAAAACACACACACACACACACACACACACACACACACACACACACACACACACACACACACACACACACACACACGCACACACACACACACACACACACACACACACACACACACACACACACACCCGGTAGGCGGCGCGACTCTGGTCAGCAGCGGCCTCTGCAGCCTGTCCGCGTTTTTATTATTTTTTTGTCTATGTTTATATGTAGTTTTTGTTATTTTATGTTGGGGTGTGTGTGTGGGGGGGGTGGGGGGGGGGGGTGGGGGTGGGGTGGGAGGGGGGGGGGAAACTTTTAAATTTCTCCCTGCACTAGAGACCCGACCTTTTCTCGTCGGGTCTCAGTTGTCGTTGAGGCCGCAACGAGGAGCGGCCTCCAACGGGAAGAAGCCGGGGACTCAGGTGCCGACTCACCGTCAACGTCGCGGGGCTGGCCGAGTCCGGAGCGGGTGGAGCGGTGGAGGAGCGCTGCTGCTGCTGCTGCTGCTGCTGCTACCAGAGAGTCGGAGGCTCCAACGGCAGGTCTGTGGACGGCGGCACCGGGAGCCCGCGGATCCCTGGAGGGAGACCGCTTTTCAGGGCTCCTGCAACGGCGACTTCTCCCGCCCGAGTTGCGGGGTTGAAGAGCTCCTGGAGCGGGGCCTACATCACTGCCCCGCGCGGCTGGAATGGCCGCGGGACTCTGTGAGCGCACGCCGGGGGCTCCAACATCAAGACCCGGTGTGCGACCTCGCACCACCCGGCGTGGCTTTAATGGCCGCGGGACAATTGCCATCGCCAGCCGGGGGCTTTGACTTTGACTCTGACATCGGGGGGGGGGGAGAGTGCAGTGGAGAGATAAGTTTTTTTTTTGGCCTTCCATCACAGCTATGTGATGGATGTTTATGTAAAATTGTAAATTATGTTGTGTCTGGGGTCTATTTGTGTGTAATGTATGGCTGCAGAAACGGCATTTCATTTGGACCTCTAGGGGTCCAAATGACAATTAAATAGACTATTGACTATTGACTATTGACACACACACACACACACACACACACACACACACACACACACACACACACACACACACACACACACACACACACACACACACACACACACACACACACACACACACACACACAGTGTGCAGACTGCGCTCATGTTAACCAATTCTTTGTCTTCAGACAATCGAGATACAACTCCCCTCTTTCCTCCCCTCTATACCCCACCTGGGTGCACACCCCTTTCTCCCACAATCCCATTCCCCATTCCCTCTTCCCTGTTTCCTTCCCTCCTGCTGGCTCCACACTTCTTCTCTCCTCCCCCCTTACCCCACTGCCTTTTGTCTTTTCATCTCTTGCCTTTGTCCAACCACCTGCCAATCAAACCCTACTCACCTGTATCCACCTATCACTCAAGAAAGCCATAAACTGCAGGAGTAACTCAGCGGGACGGGCAGCATCTCTGGAGAAAAGAAACAGGTGATGTTTCGAGTCGAGACCCTTCTTCATTGTCTTCATCTGTCGTTCATATCTCTAGTTTCCATCTCCCATGAATCTCAGCCTGAAGAAGAGTCTCGAC
Organism: Leucoraja erinaceus; assembly: GCF_028641065.1. Classification (NCBI taxonomy): domain Eukaryota; kingdom Metazoa; phylum Chordata; class Chondrichthyes; order Rajiformes; family Rajidae; genus Leucoraja; species Leucoraja erinaceus. The sequence continues at coordinate 22,102,522 of NC_073409.1, read as the reverse complement.
CCAAAACGTCATCTAATCATTTCCTTCAGAGATGCTGCCTGCCCCGCTGAGTTACTCCAGCATTTTGTGTGTGTCTTCAGTGTAAACCAGCATCTGCAGTTCCTTCCTGCACCACCTAACACTTGTCCTGCTCCCACCTCTTCTCCGTCTTTCTCCCCCACTACTACAATCAGTCTCAAGAAAGGTCCTGACCCAAGACATTGGCCAGTCACGTGCTCCAGAGATGCTGCCTGATCTGCCGAGTTACTCCAGCACTTGGTGTTCTTTTTTTGTAAACCAGCATCTGCAGTTCCTTGTGTCTAGATGGTATTTTGAAATATATTTTCTGACACCACACCTTTTCTCATCCACACTCTCTATCAGCTTGAGTCCCTCAATCACACATACACTTGTCCTGGAAGAAAGAAGCCAGGTACCAGGCAATTTTCATGTCTTATTCCCCTGAATTTATATTTAGCTCTGTGCCCAGTCCCACCAATTTACCAGCAGCCACCTTTCTCAGTTTATTGCAGTGAGGATGCCTATTACCGCTGATACCAGCCATTCTTTCCTCATGTTGATGTGTAATTGGCACATCAACATGAGCTATTGTGTATAGAATTATGAGGCCATGTTGCAGTTATATAGGGCATTAGTGAGAACGCATTTAGAGTATTGTGTTTAGTTCTGGGCACCACATTTTGGAAAGATATTGTCAAGCTGGAAAGGGTGCAGAGAAGATTTACAAGGATGTTGTCAGGACTCGAGGGCCAGAGCTATAGGGAGAGGTTGAGAAGGCTGTGACTCTATTCACTGGAGCACTGGACGATGAGGGGTGATCTTATAGAGGTGTATAAAATCATGAGAGGAATAGATCAGGTGGATGCACAGAGTCTCTTGCCCAGAGTAGAGGAATCAAGAATTATAGGATTTAAGGTGAAGGAGGAAAAATTTAATAGTAATCTGAGGGGTAAGGTTTTCACACAAAGGGTGATGGGTGTATGGCACGAGCTGCCAGATGAGGTACAGTAGTTAAGGCAGGGACTATTGCAACATTTAAGAAGCAATTAGACAGGTACCCGGATAGGACAGGTTTGGAGGGATATTGTCCAAACGCAGGCGGGTGGGACTAGTGTTGTTGGGACATGTTGGCCGGTGTGGGCAAGCTGGGCCGAAAGGCCTGTTTCCACACAGTATCACTCTATGACTCTTTAAGAGTGTGACTGGAAGGATTTATGATCCTGGCGGCTTACTTATTGCTCTGCAACTCTGTGTTAGTCCACTGCCAACAGGCAGGTTGAGACTGCACTGTGGAACAGTGGATGTGGGCCCAGTGTTAACTGAGGGGCAGGTGCTCAGTGACGATCACACTGACGCTGGGCACACAAACACTTGCCGAGTCTGAATGAATGTCGGTATCTCGATGGTTAGTCTGAAAATCTTGTTGGGGGGGGGGGAAGCACATTAGTGGAATATGCTAATTGGACATAATTTTTATATTTAAATTAGCTTAATTAGTAAATTGCCTATCTGCTGTAACTGCAAACACCATTAGGGATTAGAATTTGTTAACAGGGTATGTTAATTTTATCTCATATGCATATATAGATTACGCCTGATTATAATATTGTTCTGGCATGGCAAGTGGCTGTTACCATGGTAATCACACACTGAAGCTGAGGATATATTGGATGAGGAAAGGCCTGTCAGAGCCAATGAGTTTGGAGTGAGCCCATCATCTCTCTAACACATAACCATTACCAGGCACTTGTGATGGGCCCTTGAGGCCATTTCTAAGGGTCATTTCAATGTCCTTCACTGGCAACTTACTCCAGAAGATCTGGACCATCTCCAACATGTTGGTTAAGCAAATGATTGCCCTGATGTTGCTGCATAGGAGGGAACTGCAGATGCTAATTTCAACCGGAGGTAGACACAAAATGCTGGAGTAACTCAGCGGGTCAGGCAACATCTCTGGAGAGAAAGAATGGGTGACATTTCGGGTTGAGACCCTTCTTCAGACTAGAATCAGAGGAAAGGGAAACGAGAGATATAGATGATGTATAGAGATATAGAACAAATGTATGAAATATATGCACAAAAGAATGCTCTGTTTAAACTGAAGATAGACACAACAAGCTGGAGTGACTCAGTGGGTCAGACAGCATCTCTGGAGAAAAGGAATAGGGTCTGAGACCCTAAACGGATCTCGGAATGGGTCTGAGGAAGGGTCTCGACCTGACTTTGCTTCCTAGTTTGCAATTTAAAGGCTTGAATTCAGAGACACCAATTTACCCAGATCAGCTTTGCCAATTTCCGTCATAATCTTTATCCTGTTAAACTGAAAAACAACGGGGTTTCCTGCACATTAATGCGCAATTCCCCGCTCAACACAGCATCAACACAAATCACGTAAAACATCAACAATTACAGCCAGCGGTAGCCGTCAAGGAGGTTTCACAGCTACTGGGGATGAAGTACAGCTCAGGAGTGAATGATGGCCACTGGGGCAGTTCTCATCTCCTCACTCATGCAGTGTGTTCCGGTAATGAGTGGGCTTCTGCTGAGCTCAAGGTGTTGGGGAGGAATTGTGTTGGGCCCTGGGTTTCACCAGTTACACACGTAGCCTCTGAATCCAGCATGCAAATGTCTTAATGTGGAGTAAGTTAACTGCAGATGCTGGTTCCAACCTAAGATATACACAAAATACTATGGTAACTCAGCGGGACAGGCAGCATCTCTGGAGAGAAGGAATGGGTGACGTTTTGCGTAGGGACCTTTCTTCAGACTGATGATCTTTGTCAGTCTCAAGAAGGGTCTCAGCCCGAAACGTCATCCATTCCTTCTCTCCAGAGATACTGCCTGCCCCAATGAGTTAATCCAGCTTTTTGTGGCGATCTTCGGTGTAAACCAGCATCTGCAGTTCCTTCCTACACAATGGAGTTTCCTGCCCTAATCCAAATTTAGTGCAGTAATTAATGGGTGAAATGATTAATTATGTCAATGGTATATTGCGCTAACCTGCCACTTTGTGACTAAGACCTGAGTGCTCTGGTTGTTGGGTCTCAGAGGTGACTGCCATTGAATTAAATTACTACAATCAATGGTGGAGCTCTCTATAATCAGCTGTCCAGTAAAGGTAGAAACATAGAAACATAGAAAATAGGTGCAGGAGGAGGCCATTCAGCCCTTCGAGCCAGCACCGCCATTCATTGTGATCATGGCTGATCTATCTCAAGGTGGATCATAAATTCTTGTGAAAGGAGCAGAATTAGGCCATTCAGCCCATCAAGTCTACTCCGCCATTCAATCTTGGCTGATCTATCTTTCCTGCCTAACCCCATTCGCCTGCTTTTTTCCCCATGACCCTTCACACCCATACGCTGTTTTGACGTAGGTGATAACAAGGGCATGCACTTTCCCACTCGTACTGACCAGATCTGCATAACCAGGTTCCAATGAACCAGGTTATAGGAGAGTTCACAGCTTATTGGGCTGATTATAACAACTAACCATGGAGAGACCGGACAAATTAATTCCCTCATTTGGAACACACATAGGTACATGTCAGATTCCCAGGCAACAGTCATTTACCCTTTCAGTGAGACAGGGTTTACCTGCAATTCATTTCCTTTTCTTCACATCCCTCACACAAAACATTAATATTTCCTCCCAGTCTGAGGAAGAATCATAGAACATTGAACAGTACAGCACATGAACAGGCCCTTCAGCCCACAATGTCTGTGCTGAACATGATGCCAAGACTGTTCATGATGCCATCAGCTGTCTAACGGCACAAGAGTTCCGACCTGAAACGTCACCTGTCCATTTCCCTCCACAGATGCTGCCTGCAGAGCCCACTGAGTTCCTCCAGCACTTTGAGTTTTACACTCATCATTCTTGTGTCATGCTCAGTTGGGCCATTCTGTCTACTTTCTAAATGTATTACCGATCCGTTCCATAGCTCCACTCTCCCCACACATGCCCCTATGACATGGCACATTACATTTCAACCTCGTTAGAGGTAACTCCAAGAGTTGATGTGACAGAGGTCACAGCGCAGTGAAAATGTATCCAGAGAAATACTTTGTATGGAATTATCTTGCAGTACGAGGCATCTTGCAGGCATGTTGGCCACTATTTATCAATAAACTATTTGCCCATGATTACATTGTTGACCATGGGAGTTGCCCAAGTGGAAATTGTCTATGATGTTTATTATATCAGAGACTCAATCCGAGAAGTACTTTACTGCCTGTTCTGAGCCTGGAGCTGTTCTGAAAGGATTGCAAACATCACTACATATAAGTGCAAGAGTTTCTAAATCTCCACGGATATAATAGCGCTAACTGGAGCACTGCCTCCATAAAGTACTTAAATATAAATATAGCGGCAGTCAGGGAAATAAGTTTGGAACATTTTTCTCTCATTAAAGTATAACACCGTAACTACAAAATGACAACTTTAATTCAGGGATCACCAAATGCATCTGCTGAAAGGCAACACTGGGATATAATTTCCTCAAATGAAGGGTAATTATTGGGTACAAAACATACAGAGAGCAAGAGTGAAGTGAAATGTAGAACGTTAAGAAATATTCAAGAGCTAAAATAGTGGTGTGTTATGGGGCAAGGATCATTGGATTATTGTGTGTAGAAAGGCACTGCAGATGCTGGTTCACACCAAAGATAGATGCAAAATGCTGGAGTAACTCAGAGGGACAGGCAGCATCTCTGGAGAAAAGGAATAGGTAACGTTTCAGATCGAGATCCCAGTGAGACCACACCTGGAGTATTGTGTCTGATTTTGGTCACCTAATTTGAAGAAGGACATTCGTGCTATTGAGGGAGTGCAGCGTAGGTTTACAAGGTTAATTCCCGGGATGGCGGGACTTTCATATGCTGAGAGAATAGAGCGGCTGGATGTATAGTCTGGAGTTTAGAAGGATGGGAGGGGATCTTATTGAAACATATAAGATTATTAAGGGTTTGGACACGCTAGAGGCAGGAAACATGTTCCCGATGTTGGGGGAGTCCAGAACCAGGGGCCACAGTTTAAGAAAAAAGGGGTAAGCCATTTAGAACGGAGAGGAGGAAATATTTCATCAAACAGAGAGTTGTAAAAGGCCTGTCCCACCAGCATGCGATTGCATGCATCTAGCGTGACCAAACGGAAGCGGAGTTCGCGCTGAGTTCGCGCTAAGTTCATGGTAAGTACGCGCTAAGTACGCGGTACGTATGCGCAAAGTTCGCGCGTGATGTAATTTACGTCAAGCTCACCAATCAGTTGGGCAGGAGGCGGGCCGACTCAATTTGGACGTCGCACGGCGTTGGGCGGTGACATCATCGCGCAAAGGCACGCCGGGCGGTGACGTCATCGCGCAATGCGACGCGCTAGGCGTATGCCATCAAGATGCTGTGTATGGCCTCGAGACGCTGCGTAGAACGTCGAGATGCTGCGTAAGCCCATCGAGGCATTGCGTACGGCCTCAATGCAGCTGAGGGCCAACAGGCCGTTGTCGCGCGGGAAATTATCGGACAGAGCAAGAATTTTGGAGCCCCACGCGGTGTCAGGACCAGCCCCGCACAACTCCATACGCCTCAGCCGATCGAACTGGGACCAGCCCCGTGAAGCCATACGCCTCAAGCGACCACGTTTGGTTGCTCTAGACGCATGCAATCGCATGCTGGTGGGACAGGCCTTTTAGTCTGTGGAATTCTCTGCCTCAGAGGACGGTGGAGGCCGATTCTCTGGATACTTCCAAGGGAGAGCTAGATAGGGCTCTTAAAGATAACGGAGTCAGGGGATATGGGGAGAAGGCAGGAACGGGGTACTGAATGTGGATGATCAGCCACCATTACAGTGAATAGCGGTGCTAGCTCGAAGGGCCAAATGGCCTACTCCTGCACTTATTGTCTATTGTCTATTGTGACACTTCTTCAGACCCTACTCCAGTATTTTGTGTCTATGAATTGATTATTTTGTCTGGGTGAACCATTTGTTGGGATGTGTCTTAATTCTGGCCAAATTGGAGAGGCCAGGACACTAAAATTGCGTATAGGCTTCTGTGCCTTCTGCAGAAATAGGACAAGCTGCTGAATGGTGCCAGTTTGTCTAGAGCCTAGATAAGAGCTGCAGGAAGAGAATGGAACATCTGCAGATCCTGACAATAAGGTGCAAGTTACATGGAATGGATTGGATGAATGCAAACCAGACATATACATTGTATATAATGTTGCAAAGCTTTACTTTGCTAGATGTTGATTGGACTAGGTGTTGAGCCTTGTCTGGGTTTCTTGAATATCAAGGCACATGTTGCGATGTTTGTTTCCTCTTCAGAAGTTCCACTTGAATACATTGTATTAGTCACTGTATTATTGGGTTAGAGAAATATCTATCATGTACTGGGTTAATCGATATCTGTTATTGGACTGTAAAGAGACCATCCCCATGTGGTTTGGCCCCTCAAGGTTCGGGGACCTATAAAAGACCACTCCCACGAGGCCCTGTGTCGATCATCTGGGAGAGCGCTTGGGACTGCATGACCTTCTGGAGGGTCTCTGTTTGAGCGAGGTTACAGTGGGATTGCTCAGGCAGACACGAGGATCAAACCCAGTGTTTAGGTATAGTAGTGGGAACTGTAATTGAGTTTTGTCAAAATAAAGTTTAGATGTGCAAGTGCTTGACTCAGTGATTTTTGAATGAAACTAGACTGGGGGAAGCTTAGAATGAGCTATTTACATATGGATGAAGCAGCTGAAGAAAATAACAAGTCTGTTCTCTCTTCCTTTGTTTCTCTTAAAAATCTCTTAATGTTTCAGAGGATTTGAGATTTGAAAAAAGTTTCAAAAGAGATTTTCTCTCAAAGTCCCACTGCTCGGCATAAAGTTCCACCAGTTCCCAAATGCTGAACATAGAGAGCATCACCAATGCAGGATAATGGCTCTCCAGAAGTAGCCTTGAAATAGTCAATAATGTACATTTGGTCGACAGAGAACTGCAGATACCAGTTTGCAAAAAACACACAAAGTGCTGGAGTAACCTCGGGTCAGACAGCATCTCGAGAAGACATGGATAGGTGATGTTTTGTGTCAGGACCCTTCTTTTGTGTCAGATCTATGTTTATCTGATCAGTGGAAGAGGCACACTGGCACATTTGTACCTAAGGACACAGATAAGGTTGACATCCAGATTGGCTGTGACAGTCTAAGAAGTTGGTTTAAGTTCAATCTTGGATAGAGTGGATGTGGAGACGATGTTTCCACCAGTGGGAGAGTCTAGGATTAGAGGCCATAGCCTTAGAATTAAAGGGTGTTCTTTAAAGGGAGATGAGGAGAAATGTATTTTGTCAGAGGGTGGTGAATCTGTGGAATTCTTTGCCACAGAGGGCTGGAGAGGCCAAGTCAGTGGACATTTTTAAGGCAGAGATAGGTAGATTCTTGATTAGTACAGGTGTCAGGGGGCTGGGGGCTGGGGGTGGGGGGGCTGAGGCTGGGGGCTGGGGGTGGTGGGGCTGGGGCTGGGGCTGAGGTTGGGGGTGGGGGAGCAATGGTAACGAGTACAGGGACGATGAGCCTGAAATAATCCTTCCACCTTCCCTTCTCAACTTCCTGCTCTGTGTGGAGCTGCTAGGAATCGAGAGACCTGCTGATGAATCCCAGCCAACAGATTCACCCACACACCATCTGTATTTCCCGTCTGACGCTGCTCAGTGCAGCTGGGAACTGCGCACAATGCCCGTGCTGCGATTCATGCAGTTAACTCAATAACGTCGCATTCTCACAGTTAGTTCCTTTCACACAGCGAGAGTCACCTCATCCTGTCCCCTCTAACAAGCATTGGCCGTTAACAACTGTTCTCCAAACTCTCCTCTCCCCTCCCCTTCTCCCGTGACCCGCGTGAGGTTTCTCCGGGATCTTTAGTTGCCTCACACATTCCACGTGTACACCGCCATACCGGTTTGTGGGTTAATTGGCTTGGTACAAAATATACAAATGGTCCCCAGTGTGTGGACGATAGTGTTAAGGGCCCGTCCCACTTTCACAACCTAATTCACGACCTTTTTCACTCGTGGACATTTTTCATCATGTTGAAGAAACGCCGCGACCTACTTGATGCCACGAGTACCTAATAGTGGTGTTTAAGAGACTTTGAATAGGCACATGTATATGCTGGCAATGGAGGCATGTGGATTATGTGCAGGCAGATAAGAGTTGGTCTTGGCACAGGATTGTGGGCTGAAGGGCCTGTTCCTGTGCTGGATTGTTCTATGCTCTATTCCTCAACCGACAGGCAGACGGCTCTTGATAATTGTATCTAACACATTGCTGTAACCTCTCAGAAGGAAACGTTCCTATTATTCAGTAATAAAAGAATAATTCCATTATTACTGTAATGTGGTGAGATTTTCGAATGCCTCTTTCTGAGAATGACTGCTAACAACAAGTAAATTATCCACTCATGCCTTGGGCTCAAGAAGGAGCAGGTTTGCAATTTTATGTCTCTTGAAGAGGAAGCCCAACATGATCATCGCAAGCCGACCAATTTCTAACACTGTGCTGTGCCTGGCTCGCTAGACTAACACAAAGGTTAACTCCAACAAAGTAGGAATACCCAAGGATTGTCTTTGATAAAATAAATCTAAGTGTGACTCTCATACCAGGAATCAGTGTCCACGCCAAGTTTATGTTTGTTGATGTGTGACATCAAATAACATATCAGAACCCATACATCAATATACCAAAGGGCTCATGAAACTAGAACCATATAACCATATAACCATATAACAATTACAGCATGGAAACAGGCCATCTCAACCCTTCTAGTCCGTGCCAAACACATAATCTCCCCTAGTCCCATATACCTGCGCTAAGACCATAACCCTCCATTCCCTTCCCATCCATATAACTATCCAATTTATTTTTAAATGATAAAAACGAACCTGCCTCCACCACCTTCACTGGAAGCTCATTCCACACAGCTACCTCCAAGAATATACTGAATCCGTCATCGCATACATCAACAAATGTATTGAGGATGTAACGGTGGTAAAAACCATCAGGAGGCGTGCCAATCAGAAACCTTGGCTAACTGGGGAAGTGTGTTCCCTACTGAGAATCCGGAATGCGGCATTCAAATCTGGGGACAACGAAGCATACAAACTGGCAAGGGGCAACCTATCCCGGGGGATCAGGGAAGCGAAGAGGCTGTACGGACAAAAACTCAATCGCCACTTCGCAAATGAAAAAGACACACGCCGCTTGTGGCAGGGATTTCAGACCATCACTGACTACAAGCCCCCCCCCGATGCGGATATGCCAAAGCAACCCCTCCCTACCAGATGAACTGAACGAGTTCTACGCACGGTTTGAGGTTAAAAACAGCACCCAGACACGTGCACCACTGCCATCTCCCAGTGACCAGTCGCTCAGGCTGTCCGCAGCCAGAGTTAAAAAGGCCTTTGCCAGCGTCAATCCACGCAAAGCTGCAGGGCCGGACAACATTCCTGGATGCGTTCTAAGAGACTGTGCCGAGCAACTGAAGGATGTCTTCACAGACATTTTTAACATCTCACTCAGCCAGGCAGTAGTGCCGAATTGTCTTAAGAGTGCCACCATCGTCCCTGTACCGAAGAAACCAAACCCAGCCTGCCATAACGACTTTCGACCAGTGGCCCTAACACCCATTGTAATGAAGTGTTTTGAGCGACTAGTTATGCAGCACATCAAAAACAGTCTACCTGCCGACCTAGACCCACTGCAGTTCGCCTATAGAGCCAACCGATCCACAGAGGACGCAGTCTCAACAACACTGAACCTCGTGTTGTCACATCTCGATCGGAAAAACACCTATGCCAGGATCCTCTTCATAGACTTCAGCTCCGCTTTCAACACAATCATCCCGCAGCAGCTGGTGGAGAAGTTGGAGCTGTTGGGGGTTGATGCCGGCACATGTAGCTGGGTCCTGAACTTCCTGTCGCAGCGGCAGCAGACAGTCAGGGTGGGCAGTAGGACATCAAAAACCATAGCCGTGAGCACTGGCTCACCCCAAGGCTGTGTCCTAAGCCCCCTTCTGTTTAGTCTGCTGACACACGACTGTACTGCCAGACTCAATAACAACTTCATCAGCAAGTTCGCTGATGACACAACAGTAGTGGGTCTCATCAGTGACAACGATGAATCGGCGTACAGGATGGAGGTGGAGCTGCTCACAGGTTGGTGCAAATCCCACAACCTCATTCTTAACGTGGGAAAAACTAAGGAGATGGTGGTTGACTTCAGGAGGGCGGGGAAACATCACCATGCATCTCTGCACATCGACGGAGCTGATGTGGAAAGGGTCAGCAGCATGAAGTTCTTGGGACTACACCTGTCTGATGACCTGACGTCCACGGCCAACACCACAGCTCTGGTCAAGAGAGCCCAGCAGCGACTTCACCCCCTCCGAAGACTACGGAAAGCAGGCCTCCCCACCACACATCTACGGACTTTTTACAGGGGGACTGTCGAGAGCACACTGACATACGGCATCACTTCCTGGTTCGGGAGCTGCAAGGCGTACGAACGGCACCAACTGGACAGGATAGTGAAGACCGCAAGCAGGATTATTGGTGCTCCACTCCCCTTCCTGCTGGACATATACAAGAAGAGATGCATCAACAGAGCCATCTCCATCATCAAAGACCCTTACCACCCATCACATGACTTTTTCACCATCCTCCCATCTGGGAAGAGGTACAGGAGCATCAGCTGCAAAATCAGCAGGATGCTCCTCAGCTTCTTCCCACAGGCTATAAGACTGTTAAATGAACTTTCCCCCCTGCCAAGTATCGCGCACAAACCCCCCACACTGCAGCAGAGCCACTGTTGTGCCGCTGCCGGTCGGAACGGCTGTTGAATGTTATTGAATGTTATTAGAGGGTTAAATTGTTCATGACTGTATTTTAATTTTAATTGCTATTTATTTTGTAACGAAAACTGAACGGACACTGGTTGAGAAACGTTTTTTTGTTTCCTCTGAGTATGCGAATACTCAGGAAATGACAATAAAGATTTACAATTACAATTTACAATTACAATTACCACTCTCTGAGTAAAGAAGTTCCCCCTCATGTTACCCCTAAACTTCAGTCCCTTAATTCTCATGTCATGTCCCCTTGTTTGAATCTTCCCTACTCTCAGTGGGAAAAGCTTTTCCACGTCAACTCTGTCTATCCCTCTCATCATTTTAAAAACCTCTATCAAGTCCCCCCTTAACCTTCTGCCTCCAAAGAATAAAGCCCTAACTTGTTCAACCTTTCTCTGTAACTTAGTTGCTGAAACCCAGGCAACATTCTAGTAAATCTCCTCTGTACTCTCTCTATTTTGTTGACATCCTTCCTATAATTAGGCGACCAAAATTGAACATAGAAGATAGAACAGTACAGCACATGAACAGGCCCTTTGGCCCACAATATCAGTGCTCAACGTGATGCCAAGACTATCAATTATCTGCCTGCACATAACCCATATCTCTCCATTCCCTGCATATCCATGCGCCGAATCAAAAGTCTTTAAAATGCAACTAACGTACCAGCTTCAAACACCACTGCTGGCAGCGGGTTCCAGGCACCCATCACCCTCTGTGCAAGAACACTTGCCCCGCACATCTCCTTTAAATTTTTTCCACCTCAAGACCATCTTACCGACCAAGGATATCCCCAATTTCAAAAACCAATGAGAAAACAGAATGCAGTATTTTAGTAACATAAATTTGTGTTTTTATTCCAATCAATTCCCGTTGAAAATAAATTCACAAATTCACAAAGCTTACGAAACATCCACAACATAGAAGAGACCGGCAGATGTGGAAAACGAAATAACAGAAAGATTATCCCTGCCACTTTATAATGGTTGAGGTCAACTGCATAGACCATTCAAGCTAATATGTTGATGCTGCCCACATTAAACCTGGTCCCTCTCTTCAACTCTCAATTCTTAGCCTGCAGCAACGCTTTACAAGATGCCTTGTCAATGTCATGGGTTCCTTCCCCCACCTTGTCAGCCCCAAAATGACCAAAACAACTCATCTAATTCTAGCTTCAGTTACTCCAAGCCAACACAAGATACACAGGATATTTTAACAAGTAATTATTGTTTCAAATATTTAAGGGCCAGAAGCCAATATCAATCAATAACGAAGGCAGGAGAAGGAACCGAGCCAACAGCAACGCTGGCAATGATTAGCAGAAGTACTGAAGAGTCAGCATGAAACAAAAAGCAACTCACACACTGCAAACTGCATCATTAACTACTCTTACACACCATACACCACTGGGTTAACCCTTTCACCAACACAGCAACCGCAAGGCAGGTCTTCACTGCAAACCACTCTCTATGCGTCATCACATTGAACATCCAATGCTCAATGGATAGACGAATTATCAATTATAATCCTGAACCTTCTCCTTTGTGTTCCATCTGATGAGCTGTACATCTGCCCTCCTATCTCATCTGACATCCGATCTGCATCTTCCCATCTCATTATTCTCTTCTGAAGGAGTCTGAAGAAGGGTTCTGACCCGAAACGTCACCTATTCCTTTTCTCCAAGATGCTGCCTGACCCGCTGAGTTAGTCCAGCTTTTTGTGTTAATCTGCATAATTCTCTTCCATGGTTGACCCAGTGCCAGCATAGTTGCTGCTATCTCTCCCCATCCGTACCATGTCTTATTTCCATATTCCTCTCTTCCTGGTGCTCTGCTCTTTTCCATTCTCCCCACTCACTTGAGCTCACTTGAGTTCATCCCAACTTAGAACCCACATACCATCTTGCATTAGCTCCTATCGATTCCTACTCCAGCTACAGGTCAACTTATTGTTTCAGAGTCCTCATGTGTGTGTCCCTTTCAACCTCTCCAATCCTCAAACCCTCTGAAGCTTCTGTGGGATTTTATCTCTGGCCTTCTATGACCACCCAGACCCATTGGGGACTCTTGCCCATATTTGGTGAATCGAGGACCAGAAGGCATAGGTTTAAGGTGAAGGGGTAACTTTTTCACACAAAGGGTGGTGGGTGTATGGACAAGCTGCCTGAGGAGGTAGTTGAAGCTGGGACTATCCCAACATTTAAGAAAGAGTTAGGCAGGTACTGGACAGGTTTGGAGGGATATGGGCCAAACGCAGGCAGGTGAGACTAGTGCAGCTGGGACGTTGGTTGGTATGGACAAGTTGGGCCGAATGGCCTGTTTCCACACTGTACCACTCTATGACTCCACTATTTGAACCCCACACTGTGGTTGCCCTCAGGCTCCAGAATTCCTTCCTTAGACCCCTCCACATCTCCACCTTCCTATTCAAGTTTAAAATGCTTCTTAATTAGGCTTTGGTTTGGATTTATTATTGTCACGTGTGTCTAGGTACAGAGAATAACTTTGCTATCAAATCAGATATATTTTACAGAAAGCATTATACTTAATAGATGTATTATACTTAATCAAGCCAATCTCAAATATAATAAGCAGAGTAAAGGGGGAGATATACTGTGTGCAGAATACAATCCTCAGCATATAGTGTAGTAGTTCTATACACAATGTCCAATATCGGAAATGGGGTGGAGGTGAATTGGACTGCAGTCTAGCTTATGGAAGGACTGAACTTAATAGATAGGCAAGAGGATATGCTAAATACAATGGTAATGCGATCTCTCATTGACTTTAAACACAAAGTACTGAAGTAACTCAACGGGCCAGGCAGCATCTCTGGTCCGGAGTCTGATAACAGAGGGGAAGATGCTGTTCCTGAGTCTGGTGGTGACTCTTTCAAACCTCGCCATCTTCTGCTTGACAGGAGCGGGGAGAAGAAGGAATCACCAGGGTGAGAAACAAAGTTGATTATGTTGGCTGCTTTTCTGAGGCAGCGTGAAGTGTGGATGGAGTCAATTGTGGGGACTCTGGTCTGTGTGATGGCCTGGGTTACATCTACAATTCTCTGCACACCCACCTCTATCATGTGTTCCAACACGATCTCGTCTATCTTAATGACAAATTTCCCCTCTTGACAAAGCTATACAATGCGACATAATTGCGTGTTCATGTTGTTCTGGGAAGATTGTGATAACCAAGAAAGTTCTCATGTTGAAACAAGGAACTGTAGATGTTGGTTAACAAAGAAGACACAGAGTGCTGAAGTAGTTCAGCGACTCAGGCAGCACCTCTGGAGATCATGAAAGGTGATGTTTCCGATCGGGACCCTTGTTCGGGTCATGTGTTGTGACCTTGTTCGGACCATTGCATGTTACCTGTATGCAAGGACCATTGTAGGCACACTTCATCTCCATGTCTGCAGCTTGTGGCCAGATATTATATAGGTTGCAGAAGTTCCCATGGGCCTCCTATCTCAACAGATGAGAGAATATTCTGTTTAGTTGTGCCTTTTCATCGCTGTTATGACGGTGATCAATCAGTCAATGTGTATCAGTGATACACTGTGTCATAACCATATCTGGATGCCGCAACTCCCAGCAAAGGGCAGCAGAATGAAACTGTCCCCAGCGGCTGGGGAATAGGAGCGGCAACAAGGAGAAGAAGAAATGTGAAAGCATTAATAACACTCCGCTTCCTTCATGACACTGCTGCTTGATGTTTGAATTCAGCTCAAACCCACGGATTCACATTTCCAGTGATAGGAGCAGAATTAGGCCATTTGGCCCATCGTATAGGGGCAGTGTTAGCTGTGAGGAGGATGCTAGGATACTGCAAGGTGACTTGGATAGGCTGGGTGAATGGGCAAATGTTTGGCAGATGCAGTATAATGTGGATAAATGTGAGGTTATCCATTTTGGTGGCAAAAACAGGAAAGCAGACTATTATCTAAATGGTGGCCGACTAGGAAAAGGGGAGATGCAGCGAGACCTGGGTGTCATGATACACCAGTCATTGGAAGTAGGCATGCAGGTGCAGCAGGCAGTGAAGAAAGCGAAAGGATTTGAGTATAGGAGCAGGGAGGTTCTACTGCAGTTGTACAGGGTCTTGGTGAGACCACACCTGGAGTATTGCGTACAGTTTTGGTCTCCAAATCTGAGGAAGGATATTATTGCCATAGAGGGAGTGCAGAGAAGGTTCACCAGACTGATTCCTGGGATGTCAGGACTGTCTTATGAAGAAAGACTGGATAGACTTGGTTTATACTCTCTAGAATTTAGGAGATTGAGAGGGGATCTTATAGAAACTTACAACATTCTTAAGGGGTTGGACAGGCTAGATGCAGGAAGATTGCTCCCGAAGTTGGGGAAGTCCAGGACAAGGGGTCACAGCTTAAGGATAAGGGGGAAATCCTTTAAAACCGAGATGAGAAGAACATTTTTCACACAGAGAGTGGTGAATCTCTGGAACTCTCTGCCGCAGAGGGTAGTCGAGGCCAGTTCATTGGCGATATTTAAGAGGGAGTTAGATGTGGCCCTTGTGGCCAAGGGGATCAGAGGGTATGGAGAGAAGGTAGGTACAGGATACTGAGTTGGATGATCAGTCATGATCATATTGAATGGCGGTGCAGGCTCGAAGGGCCGAATGGCCTACTCCTGCACCTAATTTCTATGTTTCTATGTTTCTATGTTTATATTCCACCAATCAATCATGGCTGATCTATCTCTCCCCCCTAACCCTATTCTCCTATAAGCCCTGACACCCACACAAGTCAAGATTTTATCTATCTCTGCTTTAAAAATATTAATTCATTTGGCCTTCACAGCCTTCTGTGGCAATGAATTCCATAGATTCACCATCCTATAGAAATTCTCCTCATCTCCTTCTTAATGGAACATTCCTTATATCAGAGGCTGTGTCCTTACACTGATCTACAGCCCTGGGATGTTGCCTTGCTCACCAAAGGGATCTGCAGCTGCAGTAGCACTGGCATTGTGCAGGGATCTCACCCACAGCTGCCAACTACTGGAATTCTGCCCAGGATGGTTGGGCAAAGTTGATGCCCACCAAGCCCATGCCACCCAACACACCTCCATCAATGCAACAATGCGCTGAAACTGCCTTGTGCACAGTTGTATCTTCAGGAATGTAATGGAGCCAGGCAGGAGATATGCTAAATACAATGGAAATGCCACCTCTCGTTGACTTTAAACACAAAGTAACTCAGCGTCTCTGGACGAGAGTTCTGGGCCACCCTCCCTCACCGCTCCCCCTCTGAGATTCCTGCTGCTCGCCTGCTATTTATTAATCCATGTTCTCCAGAGATACTGCCTGGCCCGCTGAGTTCCTCCAGTACTTTGTATCTTTTGCTCAAGATTCCAGCAGACACAGCATGTGAAACAGGTCCTTCGGCCCAACAAGTCCATGCTGACCAGCAATCGCTCCATACACTAGAACTATCCCACACATTAGAGACAATTTACAGAAGGGGCGGCATGGTGGCACAGCAGTAGAGTTGCTGCTCTGCAGTGCTTTCAGCGCCAGAGACCCGGGTTCGATCCCTCCTGGGTGCTTGTCTGTACGGAGTTTGTACGTTCCACCCGTGAATGAGTAGGTGTTCTCCGAGATCTTCGGTTTCCTCCCACACTCTGAAGATATACACGTTTGTAGGTTAATTGACTTGGTATAAATGTAATTTGTCCCTAGTGTGTGTGGGGTAGTGTTAATGTGCGGGGATTGCTGGTCGGTACGGACTCTGTGGAATTCTCTGCCTCAGAGGGTGGTGGAGGCAGGTTCTCTGGATGCTTTCAAGAGAGAGCTGGATAGGGCTCTTAAAGATAATGGAGTCAGGGGATATGGGAGAGGGCAGGAACAGGGCACTGATTGAGGATGATCAGCCATGATCACATTGAATGGCGGTGCTAACTCAAAGGGCCGAATGGCCTACTCCTGCACCGATTGTCTATTGTCTATTGACTCGGTGGGCTGTATGGCCTGCTTCCACACTGTATCTCTAAACTAAACTAAACTAAGGCAATTAACCTACAAGTGTACGTCTCTGCAGTTCCTGGTGTCTATTTTGCTATTTGCACCTGTGGGGCAAGCTTCAATCATGGTCAAATCCACTGCAGGACAGGCCTAATACACGTCCAGGTTGCTCCACACACACTTCAGTCTAATTCTCATTCATTGCTAGTTCAGCCAATAAATCACTTCAGCACTCGGCTCCAGAGCATCCCAGTGATGTAAGGCTCTCTTTTGTTTCTCTGGCCTGCTCATTACTGGTTAATGGTGCGTAATATAGAACATTGCCTCATAAGGCATTAACAGTCTGTTTGAAGAAAAAGGTGAGAAGCATGTGCGTCATTTGCTTACCATTGCAAGCGAGTGTGCCTGTGCCTCACTGTCTTCTGTCAACCGCTCTCATGTGCTGGCTTTCAATGTGAAAACAAACTCCGTTATCAACCCCAATCCATTACCGTCTTCTTCTCTTCCTGTCCATCCTGTTACAAATGTTGACCTCTCTGTCATCGTCCATCCTGAAAAGGACGCAATCTTCCGGCGACAATCAGTGGAAGCCATCACTTGTCGCAGTAGATGATGGTAGAAGCAGAATTAGATCAGGATACTTCCAGTTTCCAGCCCCGTGACATGAACGCTTCTGGCCTATTATCGTGCTTGACAATAATTCAATTAACAGTGCCCAGTCGTGGGATCAATTACCGATGATCCTCCATTAACTATCCAGATAGAGGTGTATAAAATCATGAGGGAATAGATAGGGTGAATGCAAGGAGACTTTCACCAGTAGGGGAATCAAGAACCAGGCGAGCATAGGATTATGGTAAGAGGGGAAAGATTTAACAGGAACCTGAGGGGCAACCTTTTCACTCAGAGTTTGGTGGATATGTGGATCAAGCTGCCACAGGAGGGATCCAGGTACCTAGTTCCATGAAACTGACGTCACAGGTAGATAGGATGGTCAAAAAGGCTTTCTGCACATTGGTCTTCATCTGTCAGAGTGGTGATCCTGGAAGTTGGGAGGTCATGTTGCAATTATACAAGACATTGGTGTACCACATTTGGAGTATTGTGTTCAGTTTTGGTCACCATGTTGGAAAAGGTGCAGGAAAGATTTAACGATATTGCCCGGACTAGAGGGTCTGAGCTATTGGTAGACATTGAGCAGGCTGGGACTCCATTCCTTGCAGTGCAGGAGGATGAGAGGCGATCTTTTAAAAGGTGTACAAAATCATGAGAGGAATAGATTGAGTGTTTTGCCCAGAGTAGGGGAATCAAGAACCAGAGCACATAAGTTTATGTTGAGGGTGGAAACATTTAATAAGCACCTGGGGGGAATTTATTTTACACAATGGTTGCCGGGTGAATGGAACAAGCTGCCAAAGGAGGTAGTTGAGGTAAGTACTATTGCAACATTTCAGAAACATTAGGGTTAGGCGATGGCGAATTTCATCATCGATGTCTGTCTTTGCAGGAAGCATTGGCCATATACTGTACTGTCACAGATACTGAGATACTGAAAACAAAGCTACCAGCCAGCGGGAAGATAATACATGATTACAATCGAGCCATCGTCAGTGTACCGATACATGGTGAAGGGGTTAATGTGAATAATGTTTAGTGCAAGATAAAGCCAGTAAAGTCCGACCAAAGATAGTCCGAGGGTCTCCAATGAGGTAGATAGTAGTTCAGGCCTGAACTACGAGTTGTTGGTGTAATGACTAAGACTAAATCATCCTTGACGGTAGACAAAAGTGCTGGAGAAACTCAGCGGATGCGGCAGCATTTATGGAGTGAAGGCTTCGCTCCATGGATGCTGCTGCACCCGCTGAGTTTCTCCAGCACTTTTGTCTACATTCGATTTTCCAGCATCTGCAGTTCATTCTTGAACAAGTCATCCTTGACCCCTGGTAACTGCCCAAGAAGAAAGACAACTAACATACAACATGTCCATGTTCTCTCCTAGACCACCTAGCAAGATAAAGAAGAAACACCTCTGATATTTATTTGTAAACTCAAGGCATTAATAAATGCAAGGTGGCACTGCCAGTGCCAGAGACCTGGGTTCGATCCTGAACTTGGATGCTGTCTGTGTGGAGTTTGCATGTTCTTCCTATGATGGTGTGGATTTCCTCCGGCTACTCCGGTTTCTTCCCACGTCCCAAAGACGTGCAGGTTTGTAGATTAAGTGGCCTCTGTAAATTGCCCCTAGTGTGTAGGGAGTGGATGAGAAGGTGGGATAGCATGGAACGGGTGATCGGTCCTCAGCATGGACTCGGTGGGCATGTTTCCAGGCTACACTAAGAACAGCAATTTTGTGAAGTGAAAGGGAGAATGAATGCCAGATATGTGTAATCTGTGGCTAAGAATAAGTTGTTTTTTAATTGGAAACTTCTGCTTCCGAACAACACTTCAGAAAATGATTTCCCACTTTTATTTTAACCCACCATCTTTGACAAGTTAACTCACTCAAGAAAAATAAATCACTTTCTGGGCTTCTTGCTAAATGTAAGTATCATTGACACATGGCAGGCTCCTGCAACCTACCAGAGCGAGATTTGCATGGTAATATGTTAATCAATGAGTCCTTCCCTCGAGACTTGCAGCAACCGTAATTCTCAGAGCCTTACAGTTTATAGAAATCCAGAATTTATACTCTTTACTAACTAAATAACCTTTAAATCTTTTCCCTATCAACTTAAAAATATACCCTCTAGTTTTAAACTCCCCTACCCTAGGGAACACTTTGGCTATTCACCATATCTATGCCCCTGATGATCTTAGATACCTCTTTAAGTCATCCCTCAACCTCTTATGACCCGAAAATATCATGTAAGCGGGACAGGTCCTTAAATCTCTCCATTGTACGACACTGCCCAGGGCCCTACCACTTACCGTGTAAGAACCTCCCTTGTTTGTCCTACTAATAGCAACACCTTACATATATCTGAATTGTACTCCATCTGCCATCCTTTGCCCTGTGGGCCCAATTAATCAGAATCCCCTTGTAATCGTAGATAGCCTTGTGCACTGTCCACACTGCCAGCTATGTTAGGGCTGGACATGCTCAGCTTGGAACCCACCTACACATGTAGGAGTGGCTTCAGCTGAAGAGGTCACTTTGTGGAGATTCACCTACAATACCATGTATGTTGCAGAACCCTGGGGGAGCCAGTGATCACAGTGACCCGCAAAGTAACTGTGACCTAGAAATGTGCCCGTTGGCCACGGGTACCCACGAGGGCATGGCAGCCACTGATTCCTCTACCATCTGTCCATTCTATGAAACGCTCTAGGTAAAAACTCAACCACCGTTAGGGTAAATGCACAGAGACTTTCAGAAAAATCTTAAGGGTTTAAATAAGATTGAAGCTGGTGCTGATAATAGTTCACTGCCACCAGCATTAGTCTATGAGTGGTCATCTCATCTCAGATAAATACTGAATCAGATGGTATCTTAATTGCATCAGTTGATTAAAATACTAAATATAACAACTTAAGGTTTGAGTCATTCAATAATTTCAAGTGTTCCTGTTCATTTCAAGGCACACCATTGTGTGGATCATTTTTGTGGAAAGGATGGATCATGATTGCCAAAGTTCAGCGCATTATGGACATTGAGTAGGGGGAGAGCATGTTGGCAGTGGCACAGCGGTAGAGTTGCTGCCTTACAGCACCAGGGACCCGGGTTCGATCTTGACTGAGAGTACTGTCTGTGCGGAGTTTGTACGTTCTCCCCATGACCGCAAGGGTTCGCTCTGAGATCTTCGGTTTCCTTCCACACTCCAAAGACATACAAGTTTGTAATTGGCTTGGGGTATAAATGTATATTGTCCCTAGTGTGTGTAGCATAGTATTAGTGTGCGGGGATCACTGGTCAGCACGGTCTCGATGGGCCGAAGGGCCTGTTTCTCTGCTGTATCCCTAAACTAAACTAAAAGAGAAGACACGGAGGTGAATGTAAGGCGGGATTCCTGATGTGAGACGACAAGTCAGTTACTGACATGCTGGCTCTGTAACTGAACTCATTCATCCATTCCCCTTCTGCTTCATCACTTAACAGCATGAGCTTCCACAAGGGCCTTCAGTGCCAAAGGCTGCCAGGATTGTTGGCCTCTGCAGGAACTCTCCCTTGTACATTTTCTCAACCTTGGATCAATGCACATCATGGCTCTTGCTCAGTTGCATTTGGTCGCCTTTCTTGGAAACAGGCTAAATGGGTCAGTCTTATTGAAGGTCAGCAAAGTGCAGCTTTCCTGATAAATTCAGTTTATTGTCACATGTAACAAGGAGCAGTGAAAAGCTTCCAGTTTAGTTTAGTTTAGTGATACAGAGCGGAAATAGGCCCTTCAGCCCACCGAGTCTGCGTCGACCAGCGATTCCCATATGCCAGCACTATGTTACACACTAGCATACAATTTACAATTTACAATTTACAATTTACAATTTTTACCAAAGCCAAATTAACCTACAAACCTGCATGTCTTTGGAGTGTGGAGTGTGGGAGGAAACCGGAGCACCCAGGGAAAACATACACGGTCACGGGGGAGGGGAGGCAAAACTCAATTACTTGGCAGTGAGTCAGGAGTCACCTACCTTGTATTCTTCATTGATCTGATCTATATGAGACTCCTGACCCACAGGGACGGACGCAAGCTTTATTTACCTTTAAATCTGAGTTTATTATTGTCACCTGTACTGAGGTACAATGACAAGCTTTGTACTGCACGCTCTGCAAACAGATCCAATATACCCCACCTAAATACAATCAAGTCAACCACAGTGCAGGGGATCGAGCTAAGGGGAAGGATACAGAGTGCAGAATATAGTCCCCAGCATTGAAGCACATCAGTCCTTGGACATTTTCCATGAACAGCATCAATAATCCAGCAGGGTTTTCATAATGTTTTCAGCACCATTACTGATGTTATTCCAGATTTATTTAAGAAACTGCATTTAAATTTCACATTTGTTGTACTTCGATTCCACTCATATGCTTGGATTATAAGTTCAAGCCTGTGGTTTATTGAAGTGCCACTTAACCTGTGGGTAAGGGTCCTCCAATGCCCTGTCAGTTCTAATGAATCCATTGGGAAACTGGTAACATAGAAACTTGGAAACATAGAAACATAGAAAATAGGTGCAGGAGTTGGCCATTTGGCCCTTTGAGCTAGCACCACCATTCAATATGATCATGGCTGATCATCCAGAATCAGTACCCCATTCCTGCTTTCTCCCCATAACCCTTGATTCCATTTGCCCAAAGAACTATATCTAACTCTCTCTTGAAAATATCCAGTGAATTGGCCTCCACTGCCTTCTGTGGCAGCAAATTCCACAGATTCACAACTCTCAGGATGAAAAGTATTTCCTCATCTCAGTCCTAAATGGACGACCCCTTGTTCTTAAACTGTGACCTCTGGTTCTTGACTCCCCCAACATGGGGAACATGTTTCCTGGCAACGGCGCTTTAAGTCAACCGAGTTGATCCAATTTCACACCATCACGATATCCACTTATTCTTTGCTAATTGGGTTGTTTGCTGTGTGGATGAGTGTGAATGAGACCAGCCCCAGGGCCAACATATGGAGTTGTGCTAAAGAAAGCATATCCAGCAACAAGCTATTTGCAAAATGTATTCTTGTCCCAGGGCAAAGAGATAAAAAACGATTCATTCCCTTCCGCAGCCCAGAGTTGTTAAATGTGGGCAATTCACTCGATTTTTGGACATTTTACCACAGTTGCAACTTTTTAAGTTTCAGTTAAGAATCTACATCGATCCCACTGAGTTCATCGAGTTCTGGAAATCTTGCCAGTCCCACCATAATGTCAGGTCTGCCGCAAGAAGCCTGCAACAATGACCCATGCGTCATTACAAAGCAGACTCCACATTTTCCCTCTGCAATAAAACATCATTTTTAAGCATCCCTTCCGAGTAAAGGGAGAATCTTTTTGATGTATTCAGAACCGAGAGAGATTATGTCTAATGATATTGGATTTTATCTCTCAGATCTCCCTTGAGTCTAAGGTAGATTACAATGTCAACCCATAGCATGAGGACCACTTACCTCTGGAGAGATCACAACCATTAATTTACCCTTTGTATCATGTGGTATCTTTGATACTCCAACTGAGTTTGATCTTTCTGTAGATACGTGACTAATCGGCACTTAAAATCATCGGCAACATCAGGCCCATGAACAGTTGTGCATTCTTTATGATAACAACAAAAGACAAATTAAATGTCAGACGAATTTAGACACAAAATGATAGAGTATCTCAGTGGGACTGGCAACATGTCAGTTATTGTCCAACTCGTTCATTATTTTTGGCAGAAAGAGGGAGCGGGATGAAAGGAAAGAGTGCATCATACGACAACGTCATTAATGATCAATTCCTGCCATCCTCATGAACGGAAACACCAGATCTGAGATTGAATACAATACAATACAATACAATACAAATTTATTATCATTTGAGCCCCAGTGAGACTCAAACGAAATGTTGTTTCCACAGTCATACAAACAAAGACACTGTCTTACAGACATACACATAATTAAATTCACACAAACATCCATCACAGTGAAGCCACTGTGATGGAAGGCAAGTCTTTTCTCTCCCCTGTTCTCCGTGTCTCTCCCGATGTCCAAGCCCCAGGCGGGCGATGATGAGTCCCACGGCCATTTTAGGCTGCGCGGGGCGATTTACGGCCCCGCTCCCGGTCTGAAAGTCCAAGGTTGGAACCCCCACGGGCGATGGTGAGTCCCTCGGCCATGAAGCCGTGCCGGGTGATGTACTGTCCCGGTCCGGGTTGTTCCAACCCCGTGACACCGGCTGGAGAAGTCGTGTTGCGGGAGCTCCGGGAAGCGGTCTCTCTCTCCTCCCAGACCCGCGAGCTCCCGATGTCCCAGGAGGCATTTTGGAAATGAGTCACTTGCAATGAGCAGCAGAGTAGGAACAGAGTATTATTTTTAAGGGACAGAAGTTTAGGGGAACATGAGGGGGAACTTCTTTACTCAGAGAGTGGTAGCGGTGTGGAATGAGCTTCCAGTGGAAGTGGTGGAGGCAGGTTCGTTGTTATCATTTAAATATAAATTGGATAGCATATGGATGAGAAGGGAATGGGGGGTTATGGTATGAGTGCAGGCAGGTTGGACTAAGGAAAACAAAGTTGTGTCGGCACGGACTTGTAGGGCCGAGATGGCCTGTTTCCGTGCTGTAATTGTTATATGGTTATATGGTTATTTAATTGTGATATTCAACCAAAGAAAATATCAGCAATTATGGCCAGGAATTGTCAGCCAAAGTAATGTTGCTGTCATAAACACACAACAGAAGTCTGACATTTGTCTACTTCAATCCAACTGCTCTGTGATCATTACGGCCATTCAACTCTTTGCCACTGAGAATTAACCAAGGGTTCAGACCTGACCAGGGTGGGATCGCACAAAATCACAACCACAGAAATATCCCCCCGATCATCTTCCACTGAGCAGATCTTTCTTTCTTGGTTTACGCACTCCCCGTGCATGTCTACCACCCAAAGTTTCTGCAAGTCAGGAAAACTGTAGGCTGAGATCCCAGAAGTTCCACTGGTAGGTTAATTGGCTACAGTCTTAGATAATTGTCGATCTATGTTAGATAGATATAAAGCGCTGGAGTAACTCAACGGGTCAGGCAGCATCTCAGTTGAAAATGCATATGTGACATTTCGGGTTGAGACACTTCAGATCTGTGGTAGATCATACTTGGAATAAGGAGAGATATGTATTCTAAATATGCCACACAATGTGGATAGGAGAGTTTCAATTTGTATTAACCATATAACTATATAACAATTACAGCACGGAAGCAGGCCATCTCGACCCTTCTAGTCAGTGCCGAACACGTATTCTCCCCTAGTCCCATATACCTATACTCAGACCATCACCCTCCATTCCTTTCCCGTCCATATAACTATCCAATTTATTTTTAAATGATAAAAACGAACCTGCCTCCACCACCCTCACTGGAAGCTCATTCCACACAGCCACCACTCTCTGAGTAAAGAAGTTCCCCCTCATGTTACCCCTAAACTTCAGTCCCTTAATTATCAAGTCATGTCCCCTTGTTTGAATCTTCCCTACTCTCAGTGGGAAAAGCTTATCCACGTCAACTCTGTCTATCCCTCTCATCATTTTAAAGACCTCTATCATGTCCCCCCTTAACCTTCTGCGCTCCAAAGAATAAAGCCCTAACTTGTTCAACCTTTCTCTGTAACTTAGTTGCTGAAACCCAGGCTACATTCTAGTAAATCTTCTCTGTACTCTCTCTATTTTGTTGACATCCTTCCTATAATTAGGCGACCAAAATTGTACACCATACTCCAGAATTGGCCTCACCAATGCCTTGTACAATTTTAACATTCCATCCCAACTTCTATACTCAATGCTCTGATTTATAAAGGCCATCACACCAAAAGCTTTCTTTACCACTCTATCTACATGAGATTCCACTTTCAGGGAACTGTGCACAGTTATTCCCAGATCCCTCTGTTCACCTGCATTCTTCAATTCCCTACCATTTACCATGTACGTCCTATTTTGATTTGTCCTGCCAAGATGTAGCACCTCACACTTATCAGCATTAAACTCCATCTGCCATCTTTCAGCCGACTCTTCCAACTGGCATAAATCTCTCTGTAGACTTTGAAAATCTACTTCATTATCCACAACCCCACCTATCTTAGTATCATCTGCATACTTACTAATCCAATTTACCACACCATCATCCAGATCATTGATGTACATGACAAACAACAGTGGACCCAACACAGATCCCTGTGGCACCCCACTAGTCAATGGACTCCAACCTGACAAAAACCATCCACCATTACTCTCTGGCATCTCCCATTCAGCCACTGTTGAATCCATCTTGCTACTCCACCATTAATACCCAACCATTGAACCTTCTTAACCAACCTTCCATAAGGAACCTTGTCAAAGGCCTTACTAAAGTCCATATATAGAACATCCCTCATCAATTTCCAGAGTAACCTCTTCAAAAAATTCAAGAAGATTAGTCAAACATGACCTTCCAGGCACAAATCCATGTTGACTGTTCCTTATCAGACCCTGTTTATCCAGATGCTTATATATATTATCTCTAAGTATCCTTTCCATTAATTTGCCCACCACTGACGTCAAACTAACAGGTCTATAATTGCTAGGTTTACTCTTAGAACCCTTTTTAAACAATGGAACAACATGCGCAGTACGCCAATCCTCTGGTACTATTCCCGTTTCTAATGACATTTGAAACATATCTGTCATAGCCCCTGCTATTTCTACACTAACTTCCCTCAATGTCCTAGGGAATATCCTGTCCGGACCTGGAGGCTTATCCACTTTTATATTTCTCAAAAGTGTCAGTACTTCCTCTTCTTTGAATCTCATAGTTTCCATAGCTACTCTACTTGTTTCCCTTACCTCACATAATTCAATATCCTTCTCCTTGGTGAATACCGAAGAAAAGAAATTGTTCAATATCTCCCCCATCTCTTTTGGCTCTGCAGATAGCTGTCCAGTCTGACTCTCTAATGGACCAATTTTATCCCTCGTTATACTTTTGCTATTAATATAGCTGTAGAAACCCTTTGGATTTACTTTCACCTCATATCTTCTTTTAGCTTTTCTAATTTCTTTCTGAAGATTCTTTTTACATTCTATATACTCCTCAAGCACCTCATTTACTCCATGCTGCCTATAATTATTGTAGATCTCTCTCTTTTTCCGATCCAAGTGTCCAATTTCCCTTGAACACCAGGGCTCTTTCCAATTTTTACTATTTCCTTTCAACCGAACAGGGTCATAAAGATTCTGTACTCTTAAAATGTCACCTTTAAATGTACTCTACTTTAAATGTTACAAACTTAAAGCACACAGCATTGGGGGTTCAGTATTGATGTGGATAGAGAACTGGCTGGCAAACAGGAAGCAAAGAGTAGGAGTAAACGAGTCCTTTTCATAATGGCAGGCAGTGACTAGTGGGGTACCGCAAGGCTCAGTGCTGGGACCCCAGCTATTTACAATATATATTAATGATCTGGATGAGGGAATTGAAGGCAATATCTCCAAGTTTGCGGATGACACTAAGCTGGGGGGCAGTGTTAGCTGTGAGGAGGATGCTAGGAGACTGCAAGGTGACTTGGATAGGCTGGGTTAGTGGGCAAATGTTTGGCAGATGCAGTATAATGTGGATAAATGTGAGGTTATCCATTTTGGTGGCAAAAACGGGAAAGCAGACTATTATTTAAATGGTGGCCGATTGGGAAAAGGGGAATGCAGCGAGACCTGGGTGTCATGGTACACCAGTCATTGAAGGTAGGCATGCAGGTGCAGCAGGCAGTAAAGAAAGCGAATGGTATGTTAGCTTTCATTGCAAAAGGATTTGAGTATAGGAGTAGGGAGGTTCTACTGCAGTTGTACAGGGTCTTGGTGAGACCACACCTGGAGTATTGAGTACAGTTTTGGTCTCCAAATCTGAGGAAGGACATTATTGCCATAGAGGGAGTGCAGAGACGGTTCACCAGACTGATTCCTGGGATGTCAGGACTGTCTTATGAAGAAAGACTGGATAGACTTGGTTTATACTCTCTAGAATTTAGGAGATGGAGAGGGGATCTTATAGAAACTTACAAAATTCTTAAGGGGTTGGACAGGCTAGATGCAGGAAGATTGTTCCCGATGTTAGGGAAGTCCAGGACAAGGGGTCACAGCTTAAGGATAAGGGGGAAATCCTTTAAAACCGAGATGAGAATAACTTTTTTCACACAGAGAGTGGTGAATCTCTGGAACTCTCTGCCACAGAGGATAGTTGAGGCCAGTTCATTGGCTATATTTAAGAGGGAGTTAGATGTGGCCCTTGTGGCTAAGGGGATCAGGGGGTATGGAGAAAAGGCAGGTTCGGGATACTGAGTTGGATGATCAGCCATGATCATATTGAATGGCGGTGCAGGCTCGAAGGGCCGAATGGCCTACTCCTGCACCTAATTTCTATGTTTCTATGTTTCTATGTACTCCATTTCACTTCCACATCTTTCCCATAAAACAAACTGTCCCAATTTACTCCTTTTAAATCATTTTGCATCTCCTCAAAGTTAGCCTTTCTCCAATCAAAAATCTCACCCTAGGTCCAGTTCTGACCCTCTCCATAATTATATTGAAACTAATGGTATTGTGATCACTGGTCCCAAACTGTTCCCCAACGCATACCTCTGCCACCTGACCCATCTAATTTCCTAACAGGAGGTCCAGCACCGCCCCTTCTCTAGTAGGCACTTCTATGTATTGCTGCAAAAAAATATCCTGCACACATTTTACAAACTCCAACCCATCCAGCCCATTTACAGAATGTGTTTGCCAGTCTATGTGTGGAAAATTGAAATCTCCCACAATCACTACCTTGTGCTTACTACTACTACTATTGTGATTTTTCAGCATATTTAATTATTGAAGAGATTTAAAATTTTAGACTTTCTTGCTTTTTGCTTTTACATTTGGTCTCACGATTTCTTTCAAAAGGTCATAATGTCATAAGTGATAGGAGTAGAATTAGGCCAGTCAACCCATCAGGTCTACTCCGCCATTCAACCATGGTTGATCTATCTCTCCCCCCAACCCCATTCTCCTGCCTTCTCCCCATAACCCTTGACACACATACTGATCAAGAATCTATCTATCTCTACCTAAAAAAAATACACTGACTTGGCCTCTACAGCCTTCTGTAGCAGAATTCCACAGATTCACCACCCTCTGACTAAAGAATCACTTTCCATGTGATTTTGGAATTGAATTCACCATTCCCTTTAATTAAGATTTCCTACTTTGTTCACCTATTAGTTCCACAATGTCTTTGTTTGGATTGTTAATAGGATGTGTGGTGCATATTCACTTCATTGGCAGCCACTCTCACCCTCTCTGCTACTGCATCAGTTCACATTCCCAAAACATCTGCCAAGCAAAAGAATAAGAATCCAGAGGCACAAGACCAAGTCTAACTAATGGCAAATGCTGCAACAATGGAAAGGCCGGCAATGTCAATGGGTGGTTTGAGAAGAAATCAGACAATCAATATATCGGCGAGACCAAGCGTAGACTGGGCAAACATTTTTCTGAAGATCTTCACTCAATCCGCTTGACCTACTTGATCTCCCGGTTGCCAAACACTTTAATTCCCCTTCCCATTCCCACACTGACCTTTCTATCCTGGGCCTCCTCCACTGTCAGAGTGAGGACCAATGCAAATTTAAGGAACTGCACCTCATATTTTGCTTGGGCAGCTTACACCCCAGCGGTATGAAAGTTGATTTCTCTAACTCCAATTAACCCCTGCATTCCCTCTCTCTCTCCGTGTCTCCCCCACGCTAATCATTGTACTAATTCCACTGTCGTCTTGCTGTGTTTCATTTTCTGTACAACTCATTATCACCTAGCCCACAGCCAACAATGCACCATTGTGGGCTCCACCTTTCCTTGATCATTGTTACATTTTTGCGTGCCTTTCATCAATTGATCCATATCTCTCTATATTACTGTCTATATCTCTCATTTCCCTTTCCCCTGACTATCAGTCTGAACAAGAGTCTTGACCCGAAACATCACCTCTTCTTTCTCTCCAGAGGTGCTGCCTGAACCACCGAGTTACTCCAACTTGATCCCTTTAGCCACAAGGGTCCCTCTTAAATATTGCAAATGGACTGGCCTCAACTGCCTTTCGGGGCAGAGAATTCCAGTGATTCACCACTCTCTGTGTGAAAAGTGTTTTTCTCATCTCAGTCCTAAAAGATTTCCCCTTTATTCTTAAAATGTGACCCCTTGTTCTGGACTTCCCCAACATCGGGAACAATCTTCCTGCATCTAGCCTGTTCAACCCCTTAAGAATTTTGTTTAAGAAGGAACTGCAGATGCTGGAAAATCGAAGGTAGACAAAAATACTGGAGAAACTCAGCAGGTGCAGCAGCATCTACGGAACAAAGGAAATAGGCAACGTTTCGGGCCGAAACCCTTCTTCAGACCTTAAGAATTTTGTAAGTTTTGTAAATTTTATAAGATCCCCCCTCAATCTTCTAAATTCTAGCGTGTACAAGCCGAGTCTATCCAGTCTTTCTTCATATGAAAGTCCTGACATCCCAGGAATCAGTCTGGTGAACCTTCTCTGTGCTCCCTCTATGGCAAGAATGACATGCACAAACAAATTGATCAAATAGAGCAAATTGGTCTACAGGTTTATGCTATGCACGCCATACACAAAAGGACGAAGAAGATCCACCCACACAATCCAATGACGGAACTGTCAATCCACGGAGATCCATCATTATATGCTCAGTCCCCGTATATATGTTTTAACTTCACACTTGTCCTTCAGTAACTCCATTGTTACTGCCCTCACGTTGCATTATGTCCTCAATGCACAAGACAAAATGTTAGAGGGCATCTTGACTCTCGATCAGTTACATTAATGCAACTGCATTATAAAAGCCCACAAAAAGCAACCAAAAAAACACAAGTTATGATAACACACTGAATGCAGTGCACACTGATATGGCAGGTCTATCTAGGTTGTCGCTTGTAATGTATAATTGGATAGAGAACATAGGCTCCGAGTGCTGACTAAACCTGGAGTTTCATTTGCAGTCCGTCACAATGGGTGAAGCAAGCTTCCACGAACAAAGTGATTTTTAATCACAAGAGAATCTAATCTTTTTGTGGTATTGAGTGAGGAATACATTTTGGCCAGGACACGGGGGATAACTGTTCTCATTTGAAAGTGTGTCATGGATTTTGATGTGGACCTGGGAGAGAAGAATCTGCATTTCCAGCTTCACTCAAAATAGAACTCACCAATTTCATGTTGGTCTCGGGGATTTGCAGCCTATAAACTCGGAGTGGGGATGTGAATCAATTAAGGGCCTGCTCCACTTACGACATTTTTTCGGTGACTCGCCCGCACCCGCCATAGTCGCAGCAGGGTGGCCGAAAATGTTCAACGTTGAAAATCCAGCGGTGACCAGAAAAAGGTACGACTCTTTGGGCGACTACTCATGACATGGTCGACACGTGACACCTGTATGGTCATGAGTAGTCGCCCAAAGAGTCGTACGTTTTAATGGTCGCCGCTGGATTTTCAACATGTTGAAATTTTCGGCAACCTGCTGCGACTATGATGGCCGCTGGCAAGTCGCGTAAAATGTTGCATAAGTGGGACAGGCCCTTTACCCTCTGGGTCAGACTGAAGGACGATAAAACTCAGCCATTGACAACATTATTTATATTCAAGCAAGCAATACATAAAGTAATTGTGCAACATAACAAATAAATGTATTTTCGGGTTAAGACTCTTCTTCAGGGGTCTGTAGAAGGGTCCCAACCCAAAACGTCAACACTCCATGTTCCCCAGGGATGCTGTCTGACCCACTGAGTTTCTCCAGCACTGTGTCTTGTAACATAAATCAGCATCTACAGTTTCTTGCTTCTACTTTCTTGTAGATACATTATCTTGGATGTTTCCTTACCTATTGGCCCAATATTCCTGATGGCAGGAGGCTATGAACAGTTTTGTAACAATGTAATTAATTTTGTAATTAATTTATTAACCAAGTATGTAAACATACAAGGAATTAGATTTGCCAACAGTCATACAAAAAAGCAACAAGATACATAACCACGTAAAAATCAAACATAGACTAAAGGGGCTGTCCCTCTGTGGCGACCTAATTGGCGAGTTTAGAAGAGTTTAGGAGAGTTTGAAAAAATGTCATGTTGAAGACCTCCTTTGACCTCCTTCGACTATGTTGAAGACCAGCTTCGACTAGCTACGACTAGCTACGACTAGCTTCGGGAAAATTGGACACCGAATAGTGGAGAGTGAAGACAATCTCCTTTGATCTCCTTCGATCTACCTTCGACTATGTTGAAGACTATCTACGACTATCTTCGACTACCCTCAATTACCTATGAATAACATGCCACCCTACTACAACATACTTCGACTAAACCTACCCCTTTCCACGGCGACCTTTTTTAATTGCGGGCATTTTTCAACATGTTGAAAAATAAGCTGTGACCTAGTTGAGGCCTCAAGCTGCGTGTGAGAATCCCCAGGGCACACAGCATAAGCGGAGACCCACAGACATCAGTTCAATGTCCGGGCCACACACACGCTCCGTCACCGTGATGTGACCAGAGTTGTACCGACCGCCACCACGCTCTCCGCAGTCCCTGTCCGCCCGAACAGTCAGAAAGCCGTCCACACTCGCACCAGACTCCGCGATGTCCTCATGGAACCGTGGCCAGTGCAGGCAGAACGTCAATCTTGTTTTTTCGACAACCTCACATTCCCCACTGTGGCAGAACGTATACCTCCTTTCTTCCTTTTAACACATCTATTTTGAACAAGCAGCTCCTGGGATTTGCAAACATGCACATTTGTGCTTGCATGAATGCATGCGTTTGTCATTCTCAACTCATCGGAGAAAGGTTCAAATAAAGAGGAGACACCAGGAACTGCAAATGTGGAACCTTGAGCAAAACACAAAGTGATTTGCAACTCAGCAGGTCA
This sequence comes from Leucoraja erinaceus, assembly GCF_028641065.1. NCBI lineage: Eukaryota > Metazoa > Chordata > Chondrichthyes > Rajiformes > Rajidae > Leucoraja > Leucoraja erinaceus. Next base: position 22,070,027 of record NC_073409.1, on the reverse strand, counting down.
GGCAGCAATTTGGAGAATATGAATAGGAGACATTTTGGGTCGGGACTCTTCCTCAGAAATGTTGCCCATCCATTCCCTCCATTGGTGCTGTTTGACCTGTTGGGTTACTCCAGCATTTTGTATTTTGCTCAACATTCAAACAAAACCTGAATAGTTCAGATTTCATGTCCACATTCATCAAATGACCAGCAGATCTTTACTTGGTTTTTACACAGAGTCTCATGTTGTCGTTTTGGTGATTGACAAATATTGTATAACTGATAAACACCAACCACCGTTTGGTCAGTATTGGTTGGTGAGCATCCACAGGGGTGAAGTGTATCTGAACGATGTTTTGTTATATTCACAGGTCAGGTTCCACAAGATGTGTGACTGGAGCCAGTGACAACGTTGCTGCATGTACGGGCTTGCAGATGGATCACCTCACTACATTACAACTGACAAACATCAATCCGCTTGGAGTATTGATATGGGAGCTGGACAATTTTAAATGATGTTTGTTGAGGCTCCAACCAAAGATTCTCAGTAGAGCTACAAGGAAATATAGATGTTGGAATCTTCCAAGTATTGGAGTAACTCAGCGAGTCAGACAGGATCATGAATGGAATGGATAGGCAATGTTTCAGATCTGTACTCTTATAGAGTCATACAGCATGGAAACAGGCCCTTCAGCCAAACTTGCCCACACCGACCAACATATCCTATCTACACTAGTCCCACCTGCCTTTGTTTGGCCCAAATCCTTCTAAACCTATCCTATCCATGTACCTGTCTAACTGTTAAAGATTGCAATAGTCCCTGCCTCAACTACCTCCTCTGGCAGCTCATTCCATGCACCCACCACCCTTTGTGTGATAAAGTTAACTCTCAGATTCCTATTAAATATTTCCCCCTTCACCTTAAACCTATGTCCTCTGGTTCTAAATTCCCCTATTCTGGGCAAGATCATCCCAAGGAATAGTGTCCCAGCCTACTCAACCTCTCTCTATTGCTCAGACCTTCAAATCCTTGCAACATCCTGGTAAATCTTCTCTGTACCCTTTCCAATTTGACAACATCCAGTAACATGGTACCCAGAACTGAACACAATACTCTAAATTCAGTGGCACAAATGTCTCATACAACTGCAACATGACCTCCCAACTTCTATACTCTTCTTCAGACTCCAAAGTTTCTCAGTATTTTCACATCACCTCAAAGCTGTAAATCGCACATTGTACTTTGCTCTTCTGAAGTCCTTGGATTTTGGGATCAACTTTGCCTCAAGTCACAGGATTTGAATTGTAAAAGGACGTTTCTCCTAAGCTAACTACTGATGGGCACATTACAGCCTTATACACTCATCAGGGAGTCAAACAATTCCTGATCATCACATAGACAGATTTCTAACCATTCCCCTCTAGTGATTTCAGATTATGATTCTGTTCTCCTCCATTAATACAACGTGCAGAACAATTACTTGTCTCATTGTCATCTTTCCATTTGTATTATCAACTCCTTTAACGTTCACTTTCTCCTGAATGACCCCATAATTGATTATTCTTCTTATTCCCATTCCCTAAACCGATGTCTTTCTACGCTCCAAAGATGTACAAGTTTGTAGGTTAATTGGCTTGGTGCAAGTGTAAATTGTCCCTAGTGTGTGTTGGATAGCATTAATGTGCAGGGATCGCTGACTGGCGCGGACTCGGTGGGCCGAAGGGCCTGTTCCTCCAAAATAAAACAAACTAAACTAATCTATCTCCACAATGGCTGCATGACAGGGTGAATATTTTCACTGCTTCAGATTCACAACTGTATTTAATATGTGTACACGTTTTTTTGGGTGGGGATATTGGGCTTACGGATGGCAAATGATAAGTTCCCATCCACAACAGAGGCAATAATTAATAACAGCACAATGTCAACAGATGCATATTTCATGGGAGCAAGCTGATATTACTGTGTTTTGCAGACATATATTTAGTTTTAAAGTGTAGTTACAAATGCAAGAATATCATCTTCTTCAATAATTAAATACCAATAAAAACCACAAGGAAAGATTGCGTTTAATGGATCCGGAGCCAGTGCAGTCTCACTGTCTCAGTGGGAACTGCATAAAGCTATAAGAATTCTCAGCGATCAAATTAAGCACATTGTGAGCTTCAATTACATATATTAATTTAACATGCAAGGTAAACATTGTGCACAATTCTTCAGCAGCAATTCACAGAACATAATAGAAGAAGGAGGATAGACACAAAATGCTGGAGCAACTCTGCGGGACAGGCAGCATCTCTGGATAGAAGGAATGGGTGACGTTTTGGGTCGAGACCCTTCATCAGACTGAGGAGAAGGGTCTTGACCCGAAGATGCATGGTAAACATTGTGCACAATTCTTCAGCAGCAATTTTGTGCCTATCTTCGGTTTAAACCAGCATCTGCAGTTCCTTCCTGCACAGAAGAAGGAGGAATCGGCTGTATATACTTCCACCATTCAATATCACGGCCCACAATCACGGCCGATATAACTCTCCTTCCTAACCCCATTCTCCTGCTTTCTCCCCATAACCCCGGACACCCTGATCAGTCTCTCAGTATCACCCCTGAATAAACAAAGTTACACAGTTGGAGCAACCTACTACTCCAATACTGCAGAGGCTTTAATAGGAATCAGAGGGGTCACTTTCTCACTCAAAGGGCAATGGGTGCATGGGACGTGCTACCAGAGGAGGCAGTTGAGGGTGGGACTATCGCAATGTTTAAGAAGCAATTAGACAGATACATGGATAGGACAGGTTTAGAGGGACTAGTGTAGAGGCCAAACCCAGGCAAGTGGAACTAATGTAGATGGGACATATTGGTCGTTATGGGTAAGTTCGGCCGAAGGGCCTGTTTCCATGCTGTATGACTGTAAACTCTATAGGGTGTGATGTGAGAGAGTTTCATGTTGGATTGATTGATTGAAAGATACAGCATGGAAACAGACCCTGTGGCTCACCATGTCCACACCAACCACCCATCACCACTTCACATGAGTTCTATGTTATCCGAATGCACACCTTACACACTAAGCGTGATTCACAAAGGGTAATTAACCTAAAAACCTGCACATCTTTGCGATGTGGGAGGAAACCAGAGCACCCGGAGGAAACACACATGGTCACGGGGAGAACATGCAAACTCCACACAGACAACAGTAAAGTCAGGATCAAACCCGGGCTTCTGGCTCTGTAAGGCATTAGCTTTACCAACTGCACCAATGTGGATGTTGTTGGCCAGCCGGTGAAATTGAAGCCCTCAGCCCGACAAACACAACATGTCATTAACCATCTTTAGTTTAGTTTAGTTTAGAGATACAGCATAGAACCAGGCCCTTCGGCCCAACAAGTCACCGTCGACCAGCAAGCCCCCCCCGCACACTAACACTACCCTGCACACACTGGGGACAATTTACAATTATAAAAAACCTATTAACCTACAAACCAGTGTGTCTTTCGAGTGTGGGAGGAAACCAGAGATCCTGGAGAAAACCCTCACAGGGAGAACATACAAACTCCATACAGACAGCAATTGTAGTCAGGATCGAGCCCAGGTTTCTGATGCTGTAATGCAGCACTACCATGGTGATATCAAAATATAACTATCGATATAACTATCTACATCAGAGCAGATGTTCTTTTCTTAGAGGAGGCTCTCCCCAGGGTCTCCTCCAAATCCCGTAGTTCCACTCTCACTCCCCATCCCCCCACTCATAACAAGGGCAGAGTCCCCCTTGTCCTCACCTTCCACCCTACCAGCCGTCACATGCAACAGATAATCCTCCGACATTTTCGCCACCTCCAACAGGATCCCACCACTGGCCACATCTTCCCATCTCCTCCTCTTTCGGCTTTCCACAGAGACCGCTCCCTCCGTAACTCCCTGGTCACTTCGTCCCTTCCCACCCAAACCATCCCCTCCCCAGGTACTTTCCCTTGCAACCGCAGGAAATGCCACACTTGTCACTTTACCTCCCCCCTTGACTCCATCCAAGGACCCAAACAGTCTTTCCAGGTGTGGCAGAGGTTCACCTGCCCCTCCTCCAACCTCATGTATTGCATTCGCTGCTCTAGGTATCAGCTGATCTACATTGGTGAGACCAAGTGCAGGCTTGGCGATCGCTTCACCCAACACCTCCGCTCAGTTCGCAATAACCAACCTGATCTCCCGGTGGCTCAGCACTTCAACTCCCCATCCCATTCTGAATCCGACCTTTCTCTCCTGGGCCTCATCCATGGCCAGAGAATTGGAGGAGCAGCACCTCATATTTCGCTTGGGCAGTTTACACCCCAGTGGTATGAACATTGGCTTCGCCAATTTTAGGTAGTCCTTGGTTTCTCCCTCCTTCCCCTCCGCTTCCCACCACTCCCACAGTCTACTGTCTCCGCCTCTTCCTTTCTTCTTCCCACCTCCCCACACCCCCACATCCATCTGAAGAAGGGTCTCGACCCAAAACGTCACCTATTCCTTTGCTCCAGAAATGCTGCCTCACCCGCTGAGTTTCTCCACCATTTTTGTCTACCTTCTTTTCATTGGAACTTACTCTTCCACATCAAACCAATAGGAAGGAAAATGTGGATATAGAATATAGAGTAGCAACACAAATTGTAGGAACGTCATCTCATATTTCGCTGGGGCAGCTTACAGCCCAGTGGTATGAATATTGATTTATCTCACGTCAAGTAACCCCAGCATTCCCTCTCTCTCCATCCCTCCCCCACCCAAGTCACACCAGCATCTCAGTTTCACCCAACAAACAGCTAACAATGGCCTTTACCTTACATTCATTCTTCTTTATCTCTCCACATCATTGTCTATATCTCTTGTTTCCCCTATCCCTAGCCAGTCTGAAGAAGGGTCTTGAATGGAAACATCACCCATTCCTTCTCTCCAGAGATGCTGCCTGCCCTGCAGAGTTACTCCAGCTTTTTGTGTCTATCTTCAGTTTAAACCTGCATTTGGAGTTCCTTGCTACACATAGTATTATAGTACAACACAGGAACAGGCCCTTCAGCCCACGATGTCTGTGCTGAGTATGATGTCAAGACAAACTGCACGTCTGCCTGCGCCTGGTTCATTTTCCTCCATTCTGAAAGCCTCTTCAATATTACTTTACTTTATACTATGGACTTTAGAGAAACAGTGTGGAACCAGGCCCTTCAGTCCACAGAGTCCGTGCTCACAAACGATCATCGTGTACACTGACACCATCCTCCATAACAGGGACCATTTACCAAACCAATGAACTTACAAACCTGTACGTCTTTGTAATGTGGAAGGAAATTGGAGTACCCAGAGAAAACCCACGTAGTCACAGGGAGAACGTACAAACTCTGTACAGAAAACACCCAAAGCCAGGATCGAACCCGGGTCTCTGGCGCTGTAAGACAGTAACTCTACCACCGAACTACCGTACTGCCCTCACTGCCAACAGTATCCTTCACCTCCCCTGGCAGCGCATTCCAGGCACCCATAACTCTCTACATTAAAAAAATGATCCCATGCATCTTTAAGCTTTCTACCTCTCAACTTTTGTCCTCTCATAATAAACATCTCTACTCTGAGGAGAAATAAACTTTCCCTGTGTCCATGCTGTGTGACTATTGGATCAATTCAAAGAGATACAGTCTTACCACATAACCATATAACCATATAACCATATAACAATTACAGCACGGAAACAGGCCATCTCGGCCCTACAAGTCCGTGCCGAACAAATTTTTTTCCCCTTAGTCCCACCTGCCTGCACTCATACCATAACCCTCCATTCCCTTCTCATCCATATGCCTATCCAATTTATTTTTAAATGATACCAATGAACCTGCCTCCACCACTTCCACTGGGAGCTCATTCCACACCGCTACCACTCTCTGCGTAAAGAAGTTCCCCCTCATATTACCCCTAAACTTCTGTCCCTTAATTCTGAAGTCATGTCCTCTTGTTTGAATCTTCCCTATTCTCAAAGGGAAAAGCTTGTCCACATCAACTCTGTCTATCCCTCTCATCATTTTAAATACCTCTATCAGGTCCCCCCTTAACCTTCTGCGCTCCAGAGAATAAAGACCTAACTTATTCAACCTATCTCTGTAACTTAGTTGTTGAAACGCAGGCAACATTCTAGTAAATCTCCTCTGTACTCTCTCTATTTTGTTGACATCCCTCCTATAATTGGGCGACCAAAATTGTACACCATACTCCAGATTTGGTCTCACCAATGCCTTGTACAATTTTAACATTACATCCCAGCTTCTATACTCAATGCTCTGATTTATAAAGGCTAGCATACCAAAAGCTTTCTTTACCACCCTATCTATATGAGATTCCACCTTCAAGGAACTATGCACGGTTATACCCAGATCCCTCTGTTCACTGTATTCTTCAATTCCCTACCATTTACCATGTACGTCCTATTTTGATTTGTCCTGCCAAGGTGTAGCACCTCACATTTATCAGCATTAAACTCCATCTGCCATCTTTCAGCCCATTTTTCCAAATGGCCTAAATCACTCTGTAACATCTAGTCAAATAACAGCGGGGAGAGCGGGAGCCTGCGATAAGTACCTGGTAGATGGTCCACCTCAGTTACCATCTGAAATCAAATGGGGCTGGCTGAGATGGGGCATCTTGGTTGGCATGGATAAGTTGGGCCGAAGGGCCTGTTACTGTGTTGTATGACTCATATGATTAATTAACAGGTTCTTGAGCTGACCTGCACAGCCCTAACCCTACCTCAGCAATGAAGCGCGGCAGGTACACAAAAAAGCTGGAGAAACTCAGCAGGTGCAGCAGCATCTATGGAGCGAAGGAAATAGGCAACGTTTCGGGCCGAAACGTTGCCTATTTCCTTCGCTCCATAGATGCTGCTGCACCCGCTGAGTTTCTCCAGCTTTTTTGTGTACCTTCGATACTCCAGCATCTGCAGTTCCTTCTTAAACAATGAAGCGCGGCAGATCACTTTTAGACTACCACGGACTTGTTTACTGTAGTGCAGTGGTAGAGTTGCTGCCTTACAGTGGCTTACAGCAATAGAGACCCAGGTGCCGTCTGCATGGAGTTTGTATGTTCTCCCCATGACCTCGTGGGTTTTCTAACTAAACTAAAACAAAACTAAATTGTGTTTTTCACTGACGTCTTGTTTTTTTGCAGCTTTTTTCTCTCCACCGCCTGAAGAATTTATGTGTAATTTATCAATAATTTGTGTTTTGGTGTGTTGTGTGAGTCCTTGTGTCTGTGATGCTGCTACAAGCAAGATTTTCATTGTACCTGCACATCCCCAATCTTTGCACATCCCCAATCCTTTCCACTTGTCACTTTAATACCATGTTTCATGTATCTTGTGTTTTGACTGTTGGCAGATCAATTTCCCTCCTGGGATAACTAAAGTTCTATCGTAGGGTATGGTATGGTATCATAGCGTAGAACGGAGATGAGGTAACACATTTTCTCACAGAGAGTGGTGAGTCTGTGGAATTCTCTGCCTCACAGGGCGGTGGAGGCAGATTCTCTGGATGTTTTCAAGAGAGAGCTAGATAGGGCTCTTAAAAATAGCGTAGTCAGGGGATATGGGGAAAAGGCAGGAACGGGGTAGTGATTGGGGATGATCAGCCATGATCATATTGAATGGCGCTGCTGTCTCGAAGGGCCGAATGGCCTACTCCTGCACCCATTGTCTATTGTCTATTGTCTAGAATATCGCAGCATATGACATTGTATCGTATCATATTGTATCGCAATGGATCGTATCATTTCGTATTGCATCATATCGTATCATACATCGTATGGTATGGTATCGTATGGCAATAAACTCAATTTGACTTTGAGAGAAGATTTAAGAGGATGTTGTCATAGTTTGTAAATTCTTGTAACGAGCAGGAATGTGCAAGGCTGGGTAAGGTTGTTTTCTTTGAGTCAAAGAAGACTGAAGAGATATTTAAATGAGAAGCAGCAACGTTATGTGAAACCTGTACACAGAATTGATCCATTTCCTTTAGCAGAGAGCTTTGTAAGTACTGGACATAGATTTGTATGAATTGGCGAAAGAATTCGGAAGGAGCAGAGGGATTTGTGTTCTTTCAGCACATGCAGGAGATGCCGATTTACTCTGAAGATAGACAGAAAATGCTGGAGTAACTCAGCGGGACAAGCAGCGTCTCTGGAGAGAAGGAATAGGTGACGTTTCGGGTCGAGACCTTCTTCAGTCTGCGAGTCAGGGGAGAGGGAAACGAGAGATATGGACGGTGATGTCGAGAAATGTAGACAAATGAATGAAAGATATTAGAGAGCAGCAAACTAGAGGTATGAAAAGGTACAGAGGAAATCAGAGTCGGCTCCAATAAATCAGGACAGGTGGAGCCCACAATGGTCCATTGTTGGCTATGGAAGAGGTGATGATGAAGTGATACAAACAGTGAAACTACCGAGACAACTAGGGTGGGGGAGGGATGGAGAGGGCCTTGTAGTTAGTCATAGAGACGTATAGCCCATCACGTCCATTGCAGGGAATCTGAAGTGCAGTGTAACCTATGAAGAGTTAATGTGGTTTCCCAGAGAGAATGTTATATAGTGTGACAAACCTTTTGCTTGGGTGCAGCAGTCAATACAGAGCACTACACAACTAATTTCACTTTAATTAACTAGTTTGTAGATTGCCCTCATAAATTTTCTAAAGAGCAATCTAAATGCAACCCCCAACCCCCAGCGCAGCACAGCGCAGCGCAGGCTGTGAGACCCAGTTAATCTTTTTTTCTTTAATTAGCCCTGTTTACTGGAATGAAAATGAGAGATGAGACCTTCGGCTTATCAGAGGTGCACCAGAATATACCGAAGGAAGTGCGTGTGACGGGGGAGGTGAGACGGGACTGCAGTCGATGATGGCAGCTACGGCCCAAAGCATTCCCAGCAGCTCGTTTGCATTGACATTTCCAAATGGATGAGCTGATTACGCCTGGGCCCCCATTAACACCAGTGAAACCAGATGGGCAAGAACAAGTGCCATTGCAAGATGCACTTCTCAGTGAGAGGCAAGTTTTTAAACAGATGCCTTCTGAATGCACAACCTGATGGATAATGGTTGGCAAGCAAAACCCAGTTGTCTTTCCCCAAACGTGTTTTGTTTAGAGATACAACACGGAAACAGGCCCATGTCCCAGATAGATCAATGCAGCACCAACAAGCTAGAACACTATCCCACACACACACACACGAGGGACAATTTATAATTTAACCAAAGCCAATTAACGTACAAACCTGTACGTCTTTGGAGCGTGGGATGAAACCGAAGATCTCGGGAAAACCCACGCAGGTCACGGGGAGAACGTACAAACTTCAAATAGATAGCACCCGTAGTCAGGATCGAACCGGGCTCTCTGGCACTGTAAGGCAGCAACTCTACCGCTGTGTTACCATGTCACCCAGTGTGATGAGATTGAAAGTCTGCTGCTGTTATTGAGGGAGGCTGGACAGATGCAGAAACAGGACAAGAATAGAGGGCCTTTCTGGCAGATAAACACATAGACGTGATGTAACAATTGAACAATCTTCACCACTGGCAGCAACCTCCATACACATCACATTGGTGACACAGCTTTGCGGGAACATTATCCAACAGCACTTTGTAAAAGATGAAATACAGTATGTAGGAAGGAACTGCAGGTGCTGGTTTAAACTGCAGATAGTGAAAATGCTGCAGTAACTCAGCTGGGAAGATTCTCGACCTGAAATGTCACCTATTCCTTTTTTCCAGAGATGCTCCCTGCCCCGCCGAGTTACTCCAGCTTGTTGTGTCTATCTTCAGCACATTGTAAAACATGTCTCCTGGAATACCCCACAAACAAAGGAAGCTGTACAGGATTGACAGGGAATTTTGATTCTGATCATGGATTTGTTTAATTCTCTTAAACAAGAAACTGCATTGAAGTTTAGTTTAGAGATGCAGCATGGAAACAGGCCCTTCGGCCCACCAAGTCCAGCGATCACCCATTCACACTAATTCTATGTCACCCCACGTTCCCATCTACTTGTTACATAAGTGGAGGCTAATTAACCTACAGACCCAGACGCCTTTGGAATGTGGATGGAAACCAGAGTGAATAGGTCACAGGGAGAATGTACAAACTCCACACCAAAGATCCTATAGCGAGCAAGATAGATCACTCGACAAAAAAGACGTAGTACGGTCATGGGCAGATTCATGCATAATTTTCGGCCCCATTTCTGTAACTGATGGAAGCCGGTTACGGAAACATTCCCGTAAAAATAAAAGTTATTTGGGAAATATCTTCTCATTTTCAGAATTATAATTTATTAACACAAACTGTTCCCCCGCAATGTTGACTACACTGCGAGTCGGGTCGAATTACGGAAATGGATGAAAAAAAGGTCACGTTCTGCTCCGTTGCGTACTACACGTCAGCCCATTGCATTTAGGAGTTTGTCTATCTTGCTCCGCTATAGGATCTTTGCTCCACATAGTCAACACTCGAGGTCAGGATTGAATCCTGTTCTCTGGTGCTGTGAGGCAGCAGCCCCACCCGCTACGCCACTGAGCCGCCCCGTTTTAACAGTGGAATCCTTTTATAAAACAGTACAGACAGAGGTGGCCTGTGTCAGTGTGGGGGAACGATGAGCAGTCCAGCATCGAACCGTTAGTTTCGGAAACTTCAAGCAGCAGAGAAATCTGTTTAGTTCAGTTTAGAGATACATGTCCTTTGTCCCACCCGTGCTAACAGATCCCCGCACACTAACACTATCCTACACGCAGTAGGGACAATTAACAATTTTACCAAGCCATTTAACCTACTAACCTGTTTGCCTTTGGAGTGTGGGAAAAAACCGAAGATCTCGGAGAAAACCCACGCAGGCCACAAGGAGAACGTACAAACTCCGTACGGACAGCACCCAAAGTGAGGATCGGACCTTAGTCTCTGGCGCTGTAAGGCAGTAACTCTACCGCTGCACCACTGTACGAAAAATAATTCAACACACATGGTGCCCCCAGCAGCCACATACAGCTCCTGTTCCTACAACGGAGGACAGCTTCCAATGCTCACAAACCATATTTTGTGTTCAGTGATTAGAATGCCTTCCACACGGAGTGTTCATGTTTTGTAGTCAGATGTGCACTGAAATGAACTGGCAAATTTCACTATTCATTCCTGGCTTCCTGCTGACTGTTGTGAACATGTGCTGCTAGTTTATTGCAATAACCATGTCTTACATTGTTCAACATCTTGTTAAACTATCAAAGATTGTCACACAGAACAATGCTTTAAAACACAGTCCCTTTAGATCTCTGACAGCCAAAGTCAAACAGGCTTTGAGAGACATGTTTTCTGCTCCATGCAGCCCATTATTTATGTATGATGTGGACATATAGTGACAGACTTATTCACACTCAGAGTGTATTTGATGAAGGCTGCAGACAGGACAAGCTGAACAGGCCTGACATCCAGCATTGGCGGGTTTGATCTGAATGCTGTAGGAAATGGGTCGAATACAGCATCACTTGCATGCACATTTTAATACCGAAATATACCATCCACACCAACATCTTAACCATATAACCATATAACAATTACAGCACGGAAACAGGCCATCTCGGCCCTACAAGTCCGTGCTTAATTCAATAAGACCCCAGTCATTGACATCCTTTGCCAATCTGGAAAGAGCGTGGAGGAGATTTACAAGGATGTTGCCAAGACACGAGGACCTGAGCTCCAGGGGAGTGATTGGGAATGCTAGGACTTTATTTCTTGGAACATAGGAGGCTGAGGGGTGATCGCATATAAGTGGATACAATCTTGAGAGGAATAGATGAGGTGGCAGTAAGTATTAAGAACTTGAGGACATATCTTTAAGTAGAGAGGTGAAATATATTATAGGAACCTAAGGGGCAACATTTTCACACAGAGGCGGGTATATGGAAGGAGCTGCCGCAGGAGGTAGCTGAACCAGGTACTTTAACAACATTTAAAAGACATTTGGACATGTACATGGATAGGGAAGATTTAGTGAGATGTTGGAGAAACTTAGGCAAATGGGACATCCTAATGGGGCACCTTGGTTAGTGTGAACAAGTTGGGCCAAAGACCCTGTGTCTATGCAGTTTCACACTATCTGTAGTGAGCACAAGCACCTATAGCACCACTGCCCATTAGTGCCACCATCAGCATACATCAAGAGACTGAATTAGCAAAAGGAACCGAAGAAACAAAGAACTGCAGTTTGTTGGTTTCATACCAAAGATAGACACAAAGTGCTGGAGTAACCCAATGGGTCAGGCAGCATCTCTGGAGGAAAAGATGATACGTTTCCGATGGGGACCCTTCTTCAGACTGAAATGTACCCGTACTTACTCTCCAGAGATACTGCCTGACTCACTGAGTTACCGCAGCACTTTGTGCCTAACTTTGCAACAGTAATGGGCCTGTCCCACTTAGGCGATTTTTTCGGCGATTGCCAGCGACGGTCATTGTCGTAGCAGGTTGCGGAAAAACCGGCGAGTGGACCCCCGACGACAATGTCTACAACAACCGACCACCTAGTCGACGTCAAGTTACCGACAACCGGCGACCCATTACGACGTCCACCTACGACCATACCTATGACAGCCTACGTCCACCCGTGACAAACTACGACAAGGTTCGACCCTGTTGGCGACAACTGAAGACAACTTAAGACAATTGACGGAGGTAGTCGCTAATGGAATTCACCAAAGTCAGCACCGGTGACAATCTACAACAGCACGTACGTCAGGAGAAGACAAGCCAACTTCCCTCGTTCACAACTAGAAGCCGGACTCATCTGATTCCACGGCCAACAACCCACATCAGCGTTTACATTCTCAATGTAGGCTAGGCGGTTCAAGAAGTAAACAGTTCATTCCTTTTTCAATGTCCCGCACAGGAACAATCAGGTCTATCTTGTACAATGGGATCACATCGAGAAACTAAATGTGATGGGAGATTCACTGCCATGCTAGTTAGGTTGTGGAGCCCTAGACACATGGTGCAAATCAGCAGGGAAGCAGGCCCTTCGATCCAACTAATCAATGCTGAGCAAGATGCCCCATCTAAGGTTCTGCCCACGAAGAAACCAATCAGATTTAAAAGGAACAGAATTTTAGACATGTTGAATTCATTCAGTCTACATTATGGCTTGGAACACAAGAAGAGAGACTGCAGTTCAAAACTGTGCAAGTGTAAGGTGGGCAGTCTCCACTTTGCAGGGGCCCAAATCCCACCAAGGTATTTAGTTTAGTTTGATCTATTGTCTCGTGGTACCGAGGTACAGTGAAAATAGACAATAGACAATAGGTGCAGGAGTAGGCCATTTGGCCCTTTCGAGCCAGCAGCGCCATTCAATATGATCATGCCTGATCATCCCCAATCAGTACCCTGTTCCTGCCTTCCCCCAATATCCCCTGACTCCAGTATTTTTAAGAGCCCTATCTAGCTCTCTCTTGAAAGCATCCAGAGAAACCCCCCCCCCCCCCCCCCCCCCGCCACCCAACCACACCAAGAATGTCCAAACATGAACCTTAATAACCTCAAGACTAGTTCTGCAAAACTGAGTACCATTTCCTCCATGTTTCCTTCCATTGTTTGATTCCCAAGGTGTCTATTCCCAAGAATCAACTCCGATCCCATTTGACCATTTTCATCCATCTTATCATCATATGGATGGATTCACCGGAAGCAGTGTCTTGGTCCAAAATGCCACCCATTCCTTTTCTCTAGAGATGCTGCCTGACCTGCTGAGTTACTCCAGTTGAGTTTCCCCACCTGTATATCGTGTTGTCACCCAGCCCACAGGCAACATGGACAGTCGTGGGATAAGCCTTTCCTTGACCATCGCTACTTTTGCACAGCTTTCATTCATTTGTCCCATCTATCTATCTATATATATAAAAAATTCAAATCAGTCCGCCTGCAGTACGGATCCCTTCCTGCCTTTCGATTCGTTGACGGCTGCTCCTTCCTCAGCTTCCAACAGACTTCGAAACAATGTTGCAAGACAGGAACACTGAACTTTTCACTGCTGCAGCAGGCAGGGATTTTTTTTAAAGAGGCAGGGCAGTGCTGGAATCTTACTTTTGAGAATGGCTTCAGTTCCATTGGAGGAGACGGGTGCATGGTGGAATATTGGGTTGGGGGAATCACACCAATTGGTCTGCACTTGGTCTAGTATATTACTAAATCTCTGTTCTTGACCGATTTTGGCCTTCTGTGCTGCGATTTCCGAGAGAACGCCGCCACCTACGGCCGTCATTTTTGGCCACCTTGCTCAGAACTTCCCTCCGCTGCACGTGTGCTGAGGATTTTTCCCGTCGATTAAAAATGACAGAGATATTAATGGTTTTACAAAATTCCCCAATCTCTCTGCTGCCCCCGCTGGTGGCAGGGTGGAGGGACTATAAAACCAGGAAGTGGTGTGCCTCAATTAATCTCTGCAAGATGGAGCTCTCTCAATTAGTCTCTGTCACTGAGCTCTGAATGACACTGAACAAATGTCTACAGCACAGTGAGTACCCTTAATTTGGTTTGAAAATGAAAATAAGGTTAGAGATAAAAAAGCACTGCCTGCAAATGGTTGTTTGGGTTTGGGTTGAAGTAAAAAGGCACTCTCTCTTTCTCTCTCTCCCCACCTCTCTCTCCCTATCTTTGACGAGCTCTGTATCCTTTTTTATCACACCTCCCCATTCCTCTCTCTCTCTCCCCCCCTCTTCTCTCTCCTCTCCCCCTCTCTACTCTCCTCCCCCTCTCCTCCCCCCCCTCACCCCCCCTCTCAGCACCCCCTCTCTCTCCCCCCTCTCACCCCCTCTCTCTCTCCTCCCCTCCTCCCTCACCTTTCCCCCTCAGCCACCCTCCCCCTTCTCCTCCTCTCCCGCCCTTATCCCTCCCGCCTCCCTCTCTCTGTGTCTCTGTCTCTCTCTCTGTCTCTGCCCCTTCTCTCTCTGCCCTCACTCTCTACCCCCCCATCTATATGTGACTGCTAGTTGGGGGCTATGCATCAGTAGATAGGGTGGTTATGGGGTAAAAGGAGCAAATTAATAATATTAATATAATATCAAGGGGGGTAATTAGCGTGAGTGTGGGGGGGGGGGATAGTTAGTGTGTGATGCTGCACGCCGCCTCCCCCTCCCCCCCCCACAACCACACGTTGGGGGAACAGACCCAACGGGTCTACACTTGGTCTAGTATATCTCTATATCACCATCTATATCTCTCATTTCCCTTTCCCCTGACTCTCAGTCTGAAGAAGGGTCGCGACCCAAAACTTTACCTATTCCTTTCCTCCAGATATGCTGCCTGACCTAGTGAGCTACTCCAGCTTTTTGTGTCTGTCTTCAGTTTAAACCAGCATCCGCAGGTCCTTCCGACCCATCACATTAAATGCTTTATGGGATGGAAGCTCAATGCTCTTTAACTGTGTGATGAGTTTGTCCTCTCAGACTTTGTCTGCCACACACAATTCCAGGTTTAGGATCGCATATAAATAGAATCATCATTCCTATCGCTTTTCAGTCATTAAACAGAAGCAGAATTATCCTCGGCATGCGGAGGGCGGGCTGACCTGTGTCACTGTGACAGAGCCGTCAATTCTTCATGCTGTCGCATTGATGCCAAAAGATCACGGAGGAGGCAAAGGAGCCATTACAGGGAGCGCAAAACGGACTTAGACTCAATGGTGGCAATTAAATCTAAATACCAGTCTCCAAACGTTGTCAATTAGCATGACCCCTTGCATCAACCACTTGAGCCACCCTTATATTTTACACAGTCAAGTGTGAGCACTGTTTAAATGTCAAAAGCAACATTTGGAGCAGCATAAGAATTTAAATCTAGCATAATAGCTGTGTGTCACCTCGGGTCAGAGACTCCAGATGCAAGGAGGTCGAGATTATGGCAGACATCAGCTCACCCTCAACACTGAAGTAGGTTTCATTAATGAATCTCTGCCCTCACAATCATGTCGCCTGACCCGCTGAATTACTCCAGCATTTTGTCTGTCTTCTGTTTAAACTAACATCTGCAGTTCCTTCCAACACATAGATTAATTGGTTATAGGTTTATTGTTATCTTGGCAAACAGTGACAAATTGTGTTTTGGTAAATCAGACCAAATGTGCGTACATCAGGTGGTGCAAATGAGGAAAAAGTGTGCAGAATATAGTATTATATCTACGGAGGAACACTCTGTTGGCCCACTGAGTTCACGCTGTCCATTGATCACCTGTTCACACACGTTCTATGTTATCGCACTAACACATCCATTCCCTACACACTAGGGGGAATTTACAGAGGCCAATTAACCTACAAACCTGGTACATCTTTGGAGTGCTGGAGGAAGCCGGAGCACCCGGAAAAAAACTCCGTACAGCCTGCATCCGTAGTGAGGATCAGACCCGGGTCTCTAGCGCTGTAAGGCAGCAACTCTGATGCAGTGCCACTGTGGAGTTCTTTGTGAAGTTTCTCCATGTGACCATATGGGTTTTCTCCAGGTGCTCTGATTTCCTCCCACATTAAAAAAATCATTTATTTTATACCCTTTCATCAAAACGTTTGAATGCCACAACTCCAAGAGCTGTCATTAATTCCAATCTTGTCCAAAGCAAATGTAATGATCTACAGGAGAATGGACAGTAAATTGTAGTGGTGGGTGATGGTTTTTTGTGAAGCAACCTTCTGATTCTGACCGAAATGAAAGCTTGTTATTGCAACTTTCATTTAAAAAGCAAAACTCGGCCTAATTAAGAGGCGCTCTGGCCTGTTAGCTCTGGAGTTTGCTATCTTCCAACGTATCAAATGTGATTATAGATAACGAGGTGATCACAATTATCAATTGATCTTCCATGTTGGTGCTTCAGGCAACACAACTACAGTGTGTGAGGAGATGAGAGAGTTTTACTCTCCGCACAAGCTGGCAGCTCACTGTTAGAAAGTCGTGTGGTACAGAGATGGGGTGTGAAGGGAATCTTGGGGAAGGATGGTGGTGGAGGAGAGGTGAGCAGGCTGAGAGATCAGGAGGACAGTGAGTGGGGACATTCTTCACACTAGTACAAGGACATGTCGGCACAGTTACACAGCAGTAGAGTTGCTACCTTACAGCATCGGTGACTCTGTAGGTGATGTTTCGAGTCGAGACCCTTCTTCAAACTGATCCACACACTGGTGACTGAGGATGGATAGTGTGAGCATTCATTGCTGCATGATGTCCATGACTGACCTTTCAACTACACCGATGCTCACTCTGCCATTACAAGTGGAATGATTTAAAAAAAATTATTTAAACAGTTCAAACAGGGAAGAAAATTAATTGAACCTGACTTCCGGCACAGTACAAACCTGAATGGAAGCGTGGCTAAAAATAATCATGTTCTTGCATTGTGGAAGTTAACGTGCAAAGTTACTGATCAAACCAGCTCCTCACCATTGGTCCAGTTTAGAAACATAGAAACATAGAAAATACGTGCTGGAGGAGCCCATTCGGCCCTTCGAGCCAGTACCGCCATTCATTGTGATCATGGCTGATCGTCCCCAATCAATAACCCGTGCCTGCCTTCTCCCCCTATCCCTTGATTCCACTAGACCCTAGAGCTCTATCAAACTCTCTCTTAAATCTATCCAGTGATTCCCTCTGTGGCAGGGAATTCCACAAATTCACAACTATCTGGGTGAAAAGTTTTTTCTCACCTCAGTCTTAAATGGCCTTCCCTTTATTCTAAGACTGGTCCCTGATTCTGGACTCGCCCAACATTGGGAACATTTTTCCTGCATCAAGCTTGTCCCGTCCTTTTATAATTTTATATGTTTCGAAAAGATTTCCCCTCATCCTTCTAAACTCCAGTGAATACAAGCCTAGCCTTTTCAATCTTTCCTCATATGACAGTCTCGCCATCCCAGGGATCAATCTCGTGAACCTACGCTGCACTGCCTCAATCACAAGGATGTCCTTCCTCAAATTAGGAGACCAAAATTGTACACAAAACTCCAGACGTGGTCTCACCAGGGCCCTATACAACTGCAGAAGAACCTCTTTACTCCTATACTGAAATCCTCTTGTTATGAAGGCCATCATTCCATTAGTTTTCTTCACTGCCTGCTGTACCTGTAAGTCAACTTTCAGTGACTGGTGTACAAGGAAGCCCAGGTCTCGCTGCACCTCCCCCTTATCGAACCTAACCCCATTGAGATAATAATCTGCCCCCTTGTTTTTGCCGCCAAAGTGGATAACTTCACATTTATCTATATTATACTGCATCTGCCACACATCTGCCCACTCACTCAACCTGTCCAGGTCACCCTGCAACCTCCTAACATCCTCTTCACAGTCAACACTGCCACCCAGCTTTGCAATAGAAGTTATGTTGAAGAGTTCAACTCAGCAATATTGAGATTGCTGCTGCCATCCCCCTTCTCACCACCCTTGACGAAAGATGTGCAGGATGGATAAAAAGCACAAGTGGTCTGTTCCACATACATACCGCCTGATAGAAAGAGATGATACCGATCACCACTCTTATGGTGAAGAATTTCAAGGTAGCAAACTACACCCCAATCATGAAGGAATGATCATGTTCTCTGAAGATGAGATGCCATTCTCCTTTAGTTTTGATACATTGACACATTGAACCAAGTAAAGCGGCAATAGCAATCTCCATTGTTTCATCAGTACTACCTGTTGATCTGAAACACTTCAGTTGATCATGTTTCAGCATGAGGCTGCAGATTCCAAGCAAGGAAATAATCCCTTAAATCGCAACAATGGACAATGGTGTCTTCATCAAGTTCCAAACCCCCAGCACATTGCCCTGCACAGCAACGTTGCAACAACCCATAACTGGACACTGAAGCCTCCCCATTGTCATCACTCACCCTTCATTCCATACTTGGATCTGCGTCCATATTTGTTGAACATGATGAAGAGGATGAGCAGGAGGAAGCAGCCAAAGACAGCCAGTCCAACGGCGATGGAGACCTGTGGGGGGAGCAATATAGAGAGCATCAGAGACCTGTGCTTCAGGACTTCAAAGCACCCGGGCCACATCATCATTAGGCAATCTGAAAAGTGCCTTTGATGAGAAGCTTTTTCCTTACCTCCTTTGAAGTATCAAGCATCAAATATTCATGGAGCAACATCTGATTAAAGTGACATTCCAATTAATCAGTAGCGAGTTTGCTGCTACATTGGGCTAGACTGAGCTCGTGTGGGCCACAGTTCCCTAAGATGCACGACCCACTGCCTCTGGGATTCAGCCTTTGACGTCAGAAACTGGAGACCTGCTGGAATAGCGATGTTGAGCCTTCTGTCCTCCAACTGTAAGCCCAATGCCCGCTTCAAGTTATACTGATGCGAGAGACCAGGCTCCTTCACAACTATCACAATTCCCCAACCTTAACCCGAATCAAGGATTAGTCGCACTCTGTCCACTCCCTCTTCTCCCCTCTCCCATCCCGCAAAAGGTATAGAATTGTGAAAACGCACACCTCCAGATTCAGGGACAGTTGCTACCCAGCTGATATCAGGCAACTGAACCATCCTACCAACAACGAGAGAGTGGTCCTGAGCTACAATCTACCTCATTAGAGATCCTCGGACAATCTTTGATTAACTGGGCTTTATGTTGCATTAAACCTTATTCATGTTATTTCCTTTATCCTGTATCTGTACACTGTGGATGGGTCGATTGTCATCATGTATTGTCTTTCCGCTCATTGGTTAGCACGCAACAAAAGCTTTTCACTGTAACTTGGTACGCGTGATGATCAACTAAACTCAAACTCAATTCAACCATGTCTCTTAATATCAGAAATGTCTAAAAATTAGGAAGGAAGATGTTGGTAGCACTGAGTTCATGTTTTACTCCTGAGATCTGGCCCTACTTGTAATGGCCCTGCCTTTTGGAGAACCGTTTGCATTGGGTGCCCCAGAGGTGCGGTAATTTGTGCTGCCCCTTCTTCCTGCAGCAAACAAGGTTGAATCTGACTTTGCAAGATGTTGGTGTGGAGTTTGCATGCTTACCCCAGGACCGCATGGTTTCCCATGTGCTCCACACATGGAGTTGTGTTGGTGGGTTAATGGGCCGAGAGGAATTACCCTTAGGATAGTGGGCTGCAGGAAGTCTGGCAGGAGCTGATGGGCATGCCCCAGAGACTAGGTTACAGGAAATAAGAGGGTGAATGGATGGTCACTCTGTAGGGAGTTAACACAGGGCTGACGGGCAGAATGGCAACCTTTTGAGTTGCAATATATTGTGTTACAACAGTAGGTTAGGGCAGCACAGTGGTGCAGCGGTAGAGATGCTGCCTTACAGAGATCTGGCTCCAGAGACCCAGGTTCGATCCTGACCACATGTGCTATCTGTATGGGAGTTTGTACGTTTTTTTTTAATTAATTTTTTTTTTAAATTTATAGATAGAAAAAAAGAAAGAAAGAAAGAAATTAGAAAAATAGGATAAACTATCAATAATATAACTTGGGAGATAGGTCCGTAGGTCAGAGAACATAACTAATCATCTAGTTCTGGGTTCAGGCTTCAGTCCGGCCTCCGTGCCGGTCCGATCTACCCCTACAAGTAATCTATAAATGGAGACCATATTCTAATGAATAATTCTGGTTTGTCAATTAAGACGTATCTAATTTGTTCCAATGTAAGGTCTCCGACATCTCCATAATCCACATCTTGATTGTGGGGGTTGTTGGGTTTTTCCAAAATTTTAATATCAATTGTTTCCCAATTATTATAGTGTAATCAAGGACATTTCTTTAGTTTATTGTGAGTTTTAGGTAATGTTCTGATACGCCCAATATTATTAATTTAATGTCAGGATCCATTTGGATATTGATGACTACAGAGATTATTTAAAAAATATCCATCCAGTAATTTTTAATTTTAATAGAGTTTACAAAGGTAGGGGTTAAGTTAGCCGTTTGGCATTGACATTTATCAAAGATAGGAGAGATATTAGGAAAAATTCTATTTAATTTTGTTTTAGAATAATGCAGTCTATGTAGTACTTTAAATTATATTAAAGAATGTCTGGTATTTAATGAACATTGGTGTATATGTTGTAGGCTTTTGTCCCAAATATCTTTCGTTATAGGTTGAGCTAATTCCTTTTCCCATGCTAGTCTGTATAATTCCGTCGGCGGGTTCTCACTCGCTAATAATATATTATAAATGTAAGATATTAATTTGACTGTGTTGGGTTGTTTATTCAAACATTCATCTAGAATCTCTGCTTCTCTGGTTCTGTGTTCTCGTGTATGTGTTTTAACATCATCTTTAAGTTGTAAATATCTAAAAAAATTATTTGCATGTAATCCGTAATTCTGTTGTAACTCCTGAAACGAGAGCAAAATACCATTTCTATAATGATGTCCCATATTTTTAATTCCATGATTTTTCTATTGTGCAAACCCTTTATCCAACACAGAGGGTTTAAATGAGGGATTCTTTGCAATGGGGAGAGAAAATGATAAATTATCCAAATTGCTTTTTTAATTGCTTCCAAATTCGAATACCACTATATATTATAGGGTTCTCACTATAGATTATTGTATTCAATATTGTGGGAGCTAAAGACAGTCTTCCTTTTCCATCTTTAACCATGGGAGTTTGTACGTTCTCCCTGTGAACTGCATGGGTCTTCTCCCAGATCTTCTGTTTCTTCCCACTCTCCAAAGACGTAGGCTAATTGGCTTCTGTAAATTGTAAATTGTCCCTAGTGAGTGTGGGATAGTGTTAGTGTGCGGGGATCGCTGGTCGGTGCGGACTCGGTGGGCAGAAGGGCCTGTTTCTGTGCTCTATCTCTAAACTAATAAGTTTAGTTAGATTAGGTGAGAGCAGCTGTGAAACTGGAGAGGAAGCTGAGTGTATCTGTTGGGCTGATCTGATCAAGCATGACCAGGTCAAATAGCCCCACAATGTGCCAGTATGTTGGAGCACAGGAGGATGTGAGGTGATGGTGTAAATGTGGATAAGATCATGAGGTGTATTGGGGGGGGGTGGGGGGGGGGGGGAAGATGTGGAATAAGCTGGTACAGAAAGTAATTAAGGCAGGTACTATAACAACAAGTAAAAGACACTTTGTCAGCTACATGGATGAGAAAGGCTTAGATGGATATGGGACCAGTGTAGATGGGGTATCTTAGTCGGCATGGGCAGGTTGGCTCGAAGGCCCAGTTTCCGTGCTGTGTGACTCTGTGGCTCGATGTACCCCTCCTGCTTGGTAAATGTTCACCGTGTGTACCTCGGGGTGGTAGATACATCTGCCGTGCCTGCCATGGTAAGTACACACTCTCTGTACATATCAGACGATCATGCATGGTCTCCACACAATGAGGCAAGATAGGTAGCCCAGCAGAATGAATGTGCATCATCTATAGTCCACAAAGCGCAATCCTCTTTCCTGCCCTAATATGTGTGCATGCATCTTGCAAAAGCGGTTTGTCTGCGAGAGACACTCTGCCCTACGGTGGTGCCCATGTACTGAGATGTGTGAGGTCTATGTTGTGCTCACTGTGCCAGTGTCCATCCAGAAGTTAAACAAAGGTGGACATTCAATACTACACATAGTTTAGTACTACACTCAATACTACACTCAGTTTAGTTTACTGTCACGTGTACAGAGGGACAGTGGAAAGCTTTTGTTGAATGGTAACCAGTCAGCGGAAAGACAATACGTGATTACACTCAAGCTGCCCACGGTGTATAGATACAGGATAAAGGGAATAAATGTTGCCGTAGGATTAAAGATTTAAAAGAGTGGAGTGTTTGCAAATCCACTTCTATGTTTCAGTTTAGTTTAATGTCACGTGTACAGAGGGACAGTGGGAAACTTTTGTTGCCTGCTAACCAGTCAGCGGAAAGACAATACGTGATTACAATCGAGCTGTCCGTGGTGTACAGATACATGATAAAGGGAATAACATTTAGTGCAAGATAAAGCCAGGTGGAGCCAGCACAATAGCACACAACGAGTCACCTGGGTTAAGCGCCATCTTGGTTGTGTGTGGTTCACGACCATTCATACCCAATAATGCATTGTATCATCCAATAGGTTATTCAATCACCGGTACAATCAGTAGTTATTGCATTACTTGAACATTAATATGGAATGAACAGTGCACACTGTCAATAGCATCATGTTCAACTGTACAACATAACAGATAGTTTAAGCCAACACCCCTCTCTGCCAGCAGAGCTTGTGTGATAATTAAAATGATCCCCTATCTGCATCTGAAGCTGTGATAAAATCTTCGTCAGCCAAGAGCTTCCCTTGTTGTCGGCATCGTTGAGCATGATTACCTCAAAATGTTCTGAACCATTATTTCAGACAGTAATGCTTGCCAATTGGAGCATGGCATCCACAGTTCCCATTGTGCTGCTTCTCCTGCTGTAAGCAGTCAGTTTGTTTTCACAAGTACAGGCGTTAATCTCACAGCACAAGTGTCATCACACAATGCGAGCTCTACAGTGCTTCCCCAAACTGGCCCCTGCCAGTTTATAGTAGAGGCTTGTCGGCACAAAGTGGAGAAGATCCTTGCAATCACAAAGGAGTCTTAATGGATCTACCACTTGTGCTTGACGATTACAAGAGGAATTTGGTGTCTTCAGGCTCAAGATTGGTAACACGGTGGCTCAGTGGAACCGTTGCCGCGTCAGAGTTACAGTTACAGCGCCTGAGACCCGGGTTCAATACTGACTATGGGTGCTGTCTGTACGGAAGTTGTACATTCCCCCCTGACCTGCGTGGGATTTCTCTGTGATCTCCAGATTCCTCCCACACTCCAAAGATGTACAGGTTTGTCGGTTAATTGGTTAAGGGAAAATTGTAAATTGTCCCTATAGTGTGTAGGATAATGTTAGTGTGCTAGGCTCGCTGGTCGACGCGGACTTGGTGGGCCGAAGGGCCTGTTTCCGCATTGTATCTCAAATGAAACTAAAATGGCTCTGGAGAGACAATTCCAAAGTTATATATATATATATGGAACCGTACTGGACACACCTGTTTGTGAATTAAATGATAAAAACATAGAACAGACAGTAAAACAGAACAGCACAATAACAGGCCCTTTGGCCAATCATGTTCATGTTGAACATAATGCCAAGACCATCACATCTACCTGCACAAGAGCCATATCCTTCCATTCCCTCCATATCAAATACAGCTCTCCAAAACCCTCTTAAATGCCACTATAGTATTTGCCTCAACTACCAACCCTGGCAGTGTGTTCCAGGCACTGACAACCCTCTGTGTAAAAAGTTGCCCCACACATCTCCTTTAAACTTTCCCCCACACATTTGCCCTGTAGTGTTTGATTTTTCCATCCTGGGAGAAAGGTTCTGACTGTCGACCTCATCTGTGCCTCCCAGAATTTTATATAGAAGGTAAATCTAACGCAAGACTTTGCAAACTTTGCATCTGATTTCTATGAAAAGAAACAAAAAGTTTCACAACTATTAAGGATTTGTTGCAAAATAATAATTCGTAAAGATTAAAAAAAGAAGTTGAGGTGGCAGAGAGACGCAGCTGGGATAGCCGCTGCCTTACAGCTCCAGAGACCACGATTCGATCCTGACCTTGGGTGATGGCTAGTTTAGTTTTTAGTTTAGAGATACAGCGTGGAAACAGGCTCTTCGACCCACCGAGTTCGCACCGACCAGCGATCCCCGCAAGCTAACACACACACTTAGTGCCTTCACTGCACACACTTAGGACAATTTACACATACACTAAGCCAATTAACCTACAAACCTGTACATCTTTGGGGTGTGGGAGGAAACCGAAGATCTCGGAGAAAACTCATGCAGGTCATGGGGAGAATGTATAAACTCCATACAGATGACACCTGTGGTCAGGATCGAACCCGGGTCTCTGGAGCTGCAAGCGCTGTAAGGCAGCAACTCTACCGCTGTGCCAATGCCACACATGTCAGTTTGGAGTTTGCACGTTCTCCCTGTGACCATGAGGATTTCCTCCGGGTGCTCCGGTTTCCTCCCACATTCCCAAGGCCTGTGGGTTTGTAGGTTAATTAGCCTCTGAAAATTGTCCCCAGTGTGTAGGGAGTGGATGAGAAAGTGGGATAACATAGAACTAGTGTGAACGGGTGACTGAGTAATTAAGTGAGGGCTGATTTTCTGCAATCTATGGGGGAAATTGTACAGGTGAACTAATTATTATTGAAGATATTTTAGAAATATTACAGTGATTTTGGACCTAAGTCTGAAGAAGGGTCTCTACCCGAAATGTTGCCTATTTCCATCGCTCCATAGATGCTGCCTCACCCGCTGATTTACTCCAGCACTTTTGTCTACTTTCGATTTTCCAGCGTCTGCAGTTCCTTCTTAAACATTGGATCTAAGACTGGTTGGATTTCATGTATTGTGCAGGAAGAAACTACAGATGCTGGTTTGCACCGAAGATAGACACAAAATGTTGGAGTAACTCAGCGGGTCAGTCAGAAGAAGGGTCTCGACCACTGTGTTACTTCAGTATTTTGTGTCTATCTTCAGAGTAAACCAGTTCCTTTTTACACACCACTGTTTAGCCTGTTGTCCGAAGAAGCTTCAAACCAAGTGTTTTTCTGGATTTCAGCAAAGCATTTGGTCCATTACTATTTTGGTGGACAGTCTGCAAAGTGGCAAGTGTGGAATAGAAGGACTGGTACAGAAGTGGATCGGCAACTGCCTGATTTAAAGGAGATGAGGTGGTCATATGTTGACTTGCACATCAATCCCGGGACCTGCCCATGAATGTTGCCTGTCAAGTTCACATGTTATAGGAGTAGAATTGGGCCATTTGGCCTATCGAGTCCACTCTGCCATTCAATCATGTCTGATCTCTGCCTCATAATCCCATTTTCCTGCCTTCTCCCCATAACCCTTGACACCCGTTCTAATCAAAATTTGTCTTTCTCTGCTTTAAAAATATCCTCTGACTTGACCTCCACAGCCCTCTGTGGCAATGAGTTCCACAGATTAACTCCACTCTGACTAAAGAAATTCCTCCTCACCTCCTTTCTAAAAAAGCGCCTTTTAATTCTGAGGTTATAACCTCTGGACCTAGACTCTCCCACCAGCGGAAACATCCTTTCCACATCCAGGCTATGCCTTTCATTATTCTGTGAATTTCAATGAGGTCCCCTTTCAACCTTCAGCGAGGTACTCCAGTGAGGCCCAGTGCTGTCAAACGCTCG
Organism: Leucoraja erinaceus; assembly: GCF_028641065.1. Taxonomy (NCBI): domain Eukaryota; kingdom Metazoa; phylum Chordata; class Chondrichthyes; order Rajiformes; family Rajidae; genus Leucoraja; species Leucoraja erinaceus. The sequence continues at coordinate 22,043,805 of NC_073409.1, read as the reverse complement.
TTGGAGAAGCATGGCGGGTGAGTGGGAGGGGGGGGGGGGATGGGCAGAAAGAACATCAGCACTTTCTATCAACATTAATACTGAAGGCGAATGGATTCAGGCTGGTCTGGACAAGCATAATCCTTAAAAATGGGGAATTCAGCATCGAAAAATATAAGTAATGATATCGGGAAATAAGAATAACAATGAGACTTTCAACTTAATGCCGTCAGACTACAAAATACAGAACAGGGAGAGAGAATGGTGTAAATGAGGTGGATTACATAAATTATAACAACTTTCATTTACTTCATTTTGGTGACTTCAGTGCTGTAAAACTACACAAAGCACTTTGCAGGCAGTATTTGATGTCATTTGAAGTAAATCAAACAAAACATCCACACAAAATGCTGAAGTAACTCGGCAGGTCAGGCAGCATCTGTGGAGGACATGGAGAGGTGACGCTATGGGTCGGGACCTCATTCAGACTGATAGGGTGAAAAGGGTGAGAAAGCTTGTAGAGAGGTTGGGGGATGAGACAAAACCTGGTGATAGAGCGAGGGCTCGGAAGAAGGGTCTTGACCCGAAACGTCACCTATTCCTTTTCTCCAGAGATGCTGCCTGTCCCGCTGAGTTACTCCAGCTTTTTGTGCCTATCCTGGGAAGTGATACGTGGGTACAAGTGAGGGGGGGGGGGGGGGGGGGGGGGGGGTGGGGGGGTGGGTGGGGGGGGGGGGGGGGGGGGGGGGGGGGGGGGGGGGGGGGGGGGGGGGGGGGGGGGGGGGGGGGGGGGGGGGGGGGGGGGGGGGGGGGGGGGGGGGGGGGGGGGGGGGGGGGGAAAAAAAAAAAAAAATAAAAAAAAAAAAAAAAAAAAAAAAAAAAAAGAAGGAGGGGGGGGGGGGGGGGGGGGGGGGTTGGTGGGGGGGGGGGGGGTGGGGGGGTGGGGGGGGGGGGGGGGGGGGGGGGGGGGGGGGGGGGGGGGGGGGTGGGGGAGGGGGGGGGGGGAGAGGAAATGGATGCAGGATAGTGGGAGAAATCAATGCAGGGCAGGATGTGACACAGAAAGATAGGTGTGAAAAACAGTGTGGCTGGGGATTGTTTACCTAATGAAGGTGAATTTAATATTCGTTTGGTTGTAAATAGGTGCAGGACGAGGCCATTCGGCCCTTTGAGCCAGCGCCGCCATTCAATGCGATCATGGCTGATCGTCCCCAATCAGTACCCCCGTTCCTTCCTAAACTACCCAAGCAGAATACGATGGCTGTTCCTCCAATTTTCGTGAGGCCTCACTCCAGGCAATGGAGGAGGCCCTGGGCAGAGAGGTCAGTGTGGCAACGGAAGGGGAGTTAAAATGATTAGCAAGAGGCTGGACCAGAAATAGAAGAAATGTATTTAAAAGACACTTGGAGAGGTACATGGATAAGAAAGGTGTAGAAACAAATGGTCCAAATGCAGGGAAGTGGGACTAGCTTAGATGGGGCATCTTGGTCAGCATGGACAAGTTGGGCTGAAGGGCCTGTATGACTCTAAATGGGTTAGTGTAACCAAGCATGTGACACTATGGCTAACCTAATGCTGATCTACAGTATAATATCTAGTCCAGGACATATTTTATCGGCACCATGCCTCGGCACTGGTGCAGGTTGAGCAACGTGGTTCATGTTCTAGCACCTGGTTCATGTGAGCTCAGCCTGCCCACACTGGGGACGGGGGGTTGACTGAAGGAAACCAAATACAGACAACTCACAAATGAGCCTGCACAACCAGGCGTGCAGAAATTGGATTACACTCAGATCACAGAAGGTGAACGGATTACACAAATGTAAATAATTTATGTACAAAATGATAAATCTTTGGAATAAAATGCCCACGGAGGCATTCAAAGATGCAGCATAAAACAATAGGTGCCAAAGATAATTAGTTCATGCCAGAGGTAGTGAACTGTAGATGTTCTGTAATCTTAGAAACATAGAAACATAGAAAATAGGTGCAGGAGGAGGCCATTCGGCCCTTCGAGCCAGCACCGCCATTCATTGTGATCATGGCTGATCGTCCCCAATCAATAACCCGTGCCTGCCTTCTCTCCATATCCCTTGATTCCACTAGCCCCTAGAGCTCTATCTAACTCTCTTAAATCCATCCAGAGATATGGCCTCAACTCCCCTCTGACAGTCCCACTATCCCAGGGATCTCGTCAACCTACGCTGCACTGCCTCAGTCCTTCCTCAAATTAGGAGACTAAAACTGTACTCAATACTCCAGATGTGGTCTTACCAGAGCCCTATACAACTGCTGAAGAACTTCTTTACTCCTAAACTGATATCCTCTTTTTATGAAGGCCAACATTCCATTAGCTTTCTTCATTGATTTCCAAAGTCTACAGAGTGATTTAGGCCATTTGGAAAAATGGACTGAAAGATGGCAGATGGAGTTTAATGCTGATAAATGTGAGGTGCTACACCTTGGCAGGACAAATCAAAATAGGCCGTACATGGTAAATGGTAGGGAATTGAAGAATACAGTTGAACAGAGGGATCTGGGTATAACCGTGCATAGTTCCTTGAAGGTGGAATCTCATATAGATAGGGTGGTAAAGAAAGCTTTTGGTATGCTAGCCTTTATAAATCAGAGCATGGAGTATAGAAGCTGGGATGTAATGTTAAAATTGTACAAGGCATTGGTGAGACCAAATCTGGAGTATGGTGTACAATTTTGGTCGCCCAATTATAGGAAGGATGTCAACAAAATAGAGAGAGTACAGAGGAGATTTACTAGAATGTTGCCTGGGTTTCAACAACTAATTTACAGAGATAGGTTGAATAAGTTAGATCTTTATTCTCTGGAGCGCAGAAGGTTAAGGGGGGACCTGATAGAGGTCTTTAAAATGATGAGAGGGATAGACAGAGTTGATGTGGACAAGCTTTTCCCTTTGAGAATAGGGAAGATTCAAACAAGAGGACATGACTTCAGAATTAAGGGACAGAAGTTTAGGGGTAATATGAGGGGGAACTTCTTTACTCAGAGAGTGGTAGCGGTGTGGAATGAGCTTCCAGTGGAAGTGGTGGAGGCAGGTTCATTGGTATCATTTAAAAATAAATTGGATAGGCATATGGATGAGAAGGGAATGGAGGGTTATGGTATGAGTGCAGGCAGGTGGGACTAAGGGGAAAAAAAATTTGTTCGGCACAGACTTGTAGGGCCGAGATGGCCTGTTTCCGTGCTGTAATTGTTATATGGTTATATGGATATATGGTTATTGCCTGCTGTACCTGCACGCCAACTTTCAGTGACTGATGTACAAGGACGCCCAGATCTCTATATATTGGGTACACACAAATGCTGGAGAAACTCAGCGGGTGCAGCAACATCTATGGAGCGAAAGAAATAGGCAATGTTTCGGGCCGAAACCTTTCTTCAGACCTTCAGATCTATATATATATATATATATGGTAAACAGTTGCGGCCTCAACACCGAGCTTTGCGGCACTCCTCTCACCACTGCGCCATTCTGAAAAGGACCTGTTCACTCCTACTCTTTGCTTCCTGTCTGCCAACCAATTTTCTATCCATGTCAACACCCAACACCTTGGAGCACATACCATGTGCTCTAATTTTGGTCACCATTCTTTCGGGTCCTTATCAAAGGCTTTCTGAAAGTCTAGATACACTACATCCACTGGCACCCCTTCATCCATTTTACTTGTCACATCGTCAAAATATTCCAGAAGATTAGTCAAGCATGATTTTCCTTTCATAAATCCATGCTGACTTGGACATTGAACTATTCCGGAAGTGGCGGCACTGGTGAACGGCTGCGGCTCGCCTGCAGTCCGTTTGTTTTTACTTTTTTGTGTTGTTTTTTTCGTCTTGTTTAGTTAAGTTTTTGGTTTTTATGTTTGTGTTATGTGTGTGTGGTGGGAGGGGGGGTGTTGAAACAGGGCTTTCTGTCTCTCCCTTCGGGGGAATGCAACTTTCTTGTCGTATCCCCCTTCTCTGCCTCCATCTGCGCTGAGGCCTAATGGCGGAGCTGGCAACCTCGAGGCTCCGGAGGCAGAGCCTGTCAGGACTCGCCCTGGGCTCGCTCCCGTGAGGGCGGCCCGGCTCGGGGCTGGAACGGCGCTCCCGTGAGGGTCTGAGACGCTCCCGTGAGGGCGGCCCAGCTCGAGGGTAACGGCGCTCCCATGAGGGCGGCCTGCTCGAGGGTAACGGCGCTCCCGTGAGGGCAGCCTGGTGCGGGGCTGAGATGCTCCCATGAGGGCAGCCTGGCATGAGGGTGGAACGGCGCTCACGTGAGGGCGACCCGGCTCGGGGCTGGAACGGTGCTCCGGTGGCTGAGATGGCGTTCTGGTGGAGGCGGCCTGAGTCCGGGGTTCGGCCGCGGGCCAGTGGACCACATCGCAACAGCTGCGTCCGCTGGACTGGAGGGCGGCAGCTTCGACCACCCCCGGGCCGCAGAGTTTGAACCGGCCCGTTCGCGGAGCTCGGTGAGCCACCATCGCCCGGTGGGGTAACAACATATTCGCCTCAGCGCAGAGGGAGAAGAGGAAGGAAGAGACAGCAGCCCTAAGATTTTTGCCTCCATCACAGTGAGGAGGTGTTTAGTGGACTCACTGTGGTGGATGTTAATTTGTGTTTACTGTCTGTTTTGTTATTTATTATTGTATGTATGGCTGCAGGTAACGACATTTAGAAACATAGAAACATAGAAATTAGGTGCAGGAGTAGGCCATTCGGCCCTTCGAGCCTGCACCACCATTCAATATGATCATGGCTGATCATCCAACTCAGTATCCCGTACCTGCCTTCTCTCCATACCCCCTGATCCCCTTAGCCACAAGGGCCACATCTAACTCCCTCTTAAATATAGCCAATGAACTGGCCTCAACTACCCTCTGTGGCAGAGAGTTCCAGAGATTCACCACTCTCTGCGTGAAAAAAGTTCTTCTCATCTCGGTTTTAAAGGATTTCCCCTTTATCCTTAAGCTGTGACCCCTTGTCCTGGACTTCCCTAACATCGGGAACAATCTTCCTGCATCTAGCCTGTCCAACCACTTAAGAATTTTGTAAGTTTCTATAAGATCCCCTCTCAATCTTCTAAATTCTAGAGAGTATAAACCAAGTCTATCCAGTCTTTCTTCATAAGACAGTCCTGACATCCCAGGAATCAGTCTGGTGAACCGTCTCTGCACTCCCTCTATGGCAATAATGTCCTTCCTCAGATTTGGAGACCAAAACTGTACGCAATACTCCAGGTGTGGTCTCACCAAGACCCTGTACAACTGCAGTAGAACCTCTCTGCTCCTATACTCAAATCCTTTTGCAATGAAAGCTAACATACCATTCGCTTTCTTTACTGCCTGCTCCACCTGCATGCCTACCTTCAATGACTGGTGTACCATGACACCCAGGTCTCGCTGCATCTCCCCCTTTCCCAATCGGCCACCATTTAGATAATAGTCTGCTTTCCTGTTTTTGCCACCAAAATGGATAACCTCACATTTATCCACATTATACTGCATCTGCCAAACATTTGCCCACTCACCCAGCCTATCCAAGTCACCCTGCAGTCTCCTAGCATCCTCCTCACAGCTAACACTGCCCCCCAGCTTAGTGTCATCCGCAAACTTGGAGATATTGCCTTCAATTCCCTCATCCAGATCATTAATATATATTGTAAATAGCTGGGGTCCCAGTACTGAGCCTTGGGGTACCCCACTAGTCACTGCCTGCCATTGTGAAAAGGCAGGCAAACCTTTCGTTCAGACCGTAAGGTTTGAATGACAAATAAAGGATCTAATTCTAATTACTGCTATCCAAATGCTCAATTATTACCTCTTTAACAATTGACTCCAGCATCTTTCCCCCCACCGAAGTCAGGTTAACTGGTCTGTAATTCTCAGTTTTCTCTCTCGCTCCTTTCTTGAAAAGTGGGATAACATTATCTTTCCTCCAGTCTACAGGAACTGATCCTGAATCTATTGAACATCGGAAAATGATCACCAATGCATCCACTATTTCTAGAGCCATCTCCCTGAGGACCCTGGGATGCAGACCATCAGGCCCAGGGGATTTATCATTCTTCAGTCCCATTAGCCTACCCAATACTATTTCTCACCTAATGAAAATTTATTTCAGTTCCTCTACCCCTTTAGATCCTCTGTCCTCCAGTACACCTGGGAGATTGTTTGTGTCTTCCTTAGTGAAGACCAATCCGAAGTACCTGTTCAACTCTTTCTGCCATTTCCTTGTTCCCCATAATAATTTCACCCGTGTCTGCCTTTAAGGGACACACATTTGACTTTGCTACTCTTTTTCCCTTAACATATCTAAAGAAGCTTTTACTGTCCTTCTTTATATTCCTGGCCAGCTTCCCTTCGTACTTCATCTTTTCAGCTGGTATTGCCCGTTATGTTTCCTTCTGTTGTCCTATGAAAGTTTCCCAATCCTCTGGCTTCCACAGTATGTCGTCTCATGGTTTTAGTTAAGAGCACTTGTCTGTTTGTATTGAATCAATACATGAAGGTTACCGAGTTCAATTGAATGGAAACACATCACACAAAGGGCACAGTGGCACAGCGATAGAGTCGCTGCCTTACAGTGCCAGAGACCCAGGTTCAATCCCGACTACGGGTGCTGTCTGTACAGAGTTTGTATTTTGTCTCCGTGACCTGCATGGGTTTTCCCCGGGTGCTCCAGTTTCTCCCCACACTCCAAAGACATCCAGGTTTGTAGGTTAATTGGCTTGGTATCTTTGTAACTTGCCTCTAGTGTGTGTAGGATAGTGTCAATGTGTGGGGGTCACTGGTTGGTGTAGGCTCGTGGGCCGAAGGGCCTGCATTTCTGAACTAAACTAAACAAAACTGAACAAGTATAACTAGTAAATAATTATTTTCAATTTGATAGAAAACATGGATGTGATGGGATATTTAACTCAAAACCATTCCTTGATGGAATAGGCTACCGCATAGTTCACAGATGTGCATGCAAATGTTCAGTGTCTTGTAGTCTGACCCGTTTTGTACCAGCTTTAAGAATATAGCGATGTGCCTCTCTTGAACATTCCACCTTAAGTGTTGCTACTTTGCACAACTAGATGGCTTGTTTGCCATGCTACTGGAGAGTTTTTGCCCTCAGATTGGGAGTGAGCAGGCCAGATTATTGTCTTTGAGCAGAGAAGGATGAGGAGTGGAGATGCCAGGAATTGCAGATGCTGGGATCTTGTGCAAAACACAATATGCTGGGTCAACGGGGCGGTGCTCCGGTGGCCTGACACGTTGAAATCAACGGGTCAGGCAGCATCTGGGGAGGGAATAGACAGGTCTGGACCCATCTTCAGACACAAAGAGATAAAGGGTCCTGACTTGAAACATTGCCTGTCTATTCCTTCCCAGCTGCTGCTTGACCCACTGATTTACTGCTGCACTCTGTGTTTAGCTCAGTGGGACAGGCAGCATCTGTGGAGGGAATGGACAGACGGAATGGACAGATGGAATGGACAGACGGGACCAGAAAAAGGTACGACTCTTTGGGCGACTACTCACGACCATACAGGCGTCACCCCGTGACATGTCGACACGTGACACCTGTATGGTCGTGAGTAGTCGCCCAAAGAATCGTACCTTTTTCTGGTCGCCGCTGGATTTTCAACATGTTGAATATTTTTGGCCACCTGCTGCGACTATGACGGGTGCCGGCAAGTCACCGAAAAAATTGCGTAAGTGGGACAGGCCCTTTAGTGTGTACAACATGCAGCTGAAAGGAAACAGTTTTAATTGTGAGGTAATGGCACAAGTATTGTGACAGCTGCTTAATGTAGACATTTGAATAAAGACCATATGGCAGCCAAGGTAAATGAGGTTTAACCGTGGAGCAGAGGAGAGTGGGGGAGGGGGAGGGGGAGGGGGAGGGGAAGCACAGGTCGTGTTGGCAACAACCAAGGCACAACCTGAGAGAGCGCAGGTTATAAACGATCAATAGACACAAAATGCTGAAGTAACTCAGCGGGACAGGCAGCATCTCTGGAGAGAAGGAATGGGTGACGTTTCAGGTCAAGACCCTTTTTCAGACTGATTATAAACTTCTGTAAGACTCCTATAAATGTTCCTTCGGTCAGCGACACATGATGGGGAACATCACAGGGATGTTGGCAAGAGAGGAACGTCCCAAACAAAGGTCATAGATGAGGTAATGGCCAGGGGAACGTGGGGGGGGGGCTCATTGAAACTTACCAAACAGTGAAAGACCTAGATAGAGTGATTGTGGAGAGGATGTTTCCACTAATGGGAGAGCCTCAGACCAGAGGTCATAGCCTCAGAATAAAAGGATATTCCTCTAGAAAGTAGATGAGGAGGACTTACTTTAGTCAGAGGATGTTAAATCTGTGGAATACTTTGCCACAGGTGGCTGTGGAGGCCAAGTCAGTGGATGTTTTTAAGGTGGGCATTGACAGATTCGTGATTAATATGGATGTCAGGGGATATGGGGAGAAGGCAGGAGAATGGGGTTGAGTGGAAAAGATAGATCGGCCTTGATTGAATGGTGTATTAGACTTGATGGGCCGAATGGCCTCATTTAGTTCCTAGAACTAATGAACTTCTGAAGACGTAGAGAGCATTGAACTGACAGGATGTCAACTTAAACACAGCGAATGTGAGGTGAGTCGAGTCCACTTCACCCAACTGTGAAGGAAGCTTGTTGGCAGACGGGCACGAGGATAGGAGCAAGAATATGATGCTACCATCACAGAGAGATGTCAGCCAGACCAGTATCTCGGGGGACAAATCCAGTATTGTAAGATTCATAAAGCTGTTTCTCCCTGTAGGTCATTTTGGAAAATGACTGCAGTTTGATATTACAACGGCAAATCTCTCCATCTGTACTGGCTGCTTCTGGCAGACAGATGAAAACTCCATAGCAAGCGGAACCTCAGGGCACAAGATGATAATATCAAAGGATGGCAATCTGTTCAGGGAACAGATCTGACTGCTCAGCACTCATTAAAACTGGATTTACTGTTGAGGGGGGTGAAAGAAATCATCTCCCTTCATCAGATTGTGTCATTACTTGAGTGACGTTACTGCAGCAGTGGTGTAATTACCAGGAGGATGGGAAGACTTGCTCGGGTGAGAGTATTGGGAGGAAAATAAACGCAGAACCGTTCAGTACTCTGTCCAAGGTGACCAAGGGAGATTCACCGACGACACAAGGAACTGCACATGCTGGAGTCTTGAGCAAGAACACAAAGCTGTGGAGGAACTCAGCGAGTCAGCTAGGGGTGGGAATGTTTTAGGTCAGAAACAAAAAGGACAGTAAGTGCTGGAGTATCTCAATGGGTGAAGCAGCATGTCTGGAGAACATGGACAGGTGATGCTTTGGCTCAGGACCTTTCTTCAGGTTGCAAGGAAAGTTGGAAGGTAGGGGGAGCAGGACAATGCCTGCAGTTAATATGTGTAGGAAAGAACTGCAGATGCTGGTTTACATATAAGGTAGACACAAAACGCTGGAGTAACTCAGCAGGACAGGCAGCATCTCAGGAGAGAAGGAATGGTTGAATTTTTGGGTCGAGACCCTTCTTCAGACTGAATCTTCTCTCCAGTGATGCTGGTGTTACTCCAGCATTTTGTGTCTGCCTGCAATTAATAGTTTGATACAGATGAGGGTGGGGTTTGAGAGGCTGATGTTGGTTGGACAAAGGCCAGAGATGAAAAGACAGAAGGTGTGAGACGAAAGGCTTGAACAGTTGTGAATTGTGAAGCTAGAGGAAGGAATGTAGGTGGTAGGGGAGGGGGGGGGGGGAGATATCGGCCAGGTCCAGGTGGGGCATGGGCACGGGGGAAGGGGGAGGTGGGGGTTGGGAGGGGGTGGGTGTCGTTAACAGAATTAAAGGACGTTCTTTTAGGAAGGAGATGAGGAGAAATTCCTTTAGTCAGAGGTGTGGGATTCTTTGCAACAGGAGGCTGTAGAGGCCAAGTCAGTGTATATTTTTAAGGCAGAAATAGATAGATTCTTGATTGGTACGGGTGTCAGAGGTTATGGGAAGAAGGCAGGAGAATGGGGTTAGGAGGGAAAGATAGATCAGCCATGATTGAATGACGGAGTAGACTTGATGGGCCGAGTAGCCTAATTATACTCCTATTCCTTATGACCTTATCTAAATTTGCTTTTAATAAAATTGAAGGCTGTCCCTCTTCTTCAGACAGGAGGAAGATTTACTGACTGTCGAAAGATGGAGGAAATGATACTGGGGATAGAACTGGAGAGGAAGTGTGAAAGACATGGGGGTCAGCGATCAACACTAGCCACGTCAACGAAGGGACAGATTAGTAAGAGGGTGGAGGGGGAGGGGGATGGGATCTGGGCTTACTCTGTGCAAGGTTGCTCATGAAAGGGGAATGGACTCCCAACTACCACCCGAGCAAATAGATCACACAATGTTGTGGACAAGTGCTCATGTTAGCACCTCGGCATGAAAGGTCCACATGCACAACCCACGTTGAACACCCTCTCAACTCTCCATGGGGATGACGAGAGAATATTAGCAGTCCTTGGATGCAGTGAAGAAAACTAACGGAGCCTCAGATGCACTTAACACTATAATAGTGTAATTCAGACTCAATTTAATTGTCATTGTCAGTGTACAGTACAGAGACAACAAAATGCATTGTCTCTCTATTACAATGTGGTGGCTTATAGTAACGCCTTAGTACAGGTGAGCGCTTATCTATAGGTCACCATAATGGCTTCCTTAAACATACTAGCCCTGAACTGAGAGTAAAGGGCCGTTCCACTTAGGCAGTTTTTTTCGGCCACTGCCGGCGACTGTTAGTCGTAGTAGGTCGCCGAAGAAGTGGCGACTGGACCCCCACACGTTAGGCAACTGGCGGCCCGTTAGGTCGTTCACCTACGACCACTACAACCACACGGGCGACAACTTATGACAACCAAAGTCAACCTACGTCCACAAGCTACGATACGTTACGACCCTGTCGGCGACATCTGAAGACAATTCAGTCGCCGGTACCTGTCACCGGTTGACGTAGGTTGACGTAGGTTGACGTAGGTAGTCGCCAATGGAATTCACCAAAGTCAGCACCCGGTGACAACCTACGGCAGGAGAAGACAAGTTACGTCAAGCCCACAGTCGCCGAAAAGTTTTGAACATTTCAAAATCTAGCAGCGACCAAAAAAACGTTACGACTCTTTAGACGACTTGAGGAGACTACTCACGACCATACAGGCATCACCCCGCGACCATGTGTCGACAGCCTAGTCGCTCAAGTTGCCAAAAAAATCGCGTAATTGGAACAGGCCCTTAAGGGTGCGCCAATTCTGGTTAACTGAGGTCACACTAAAGGCAGCACAATGGTGCAGTGGTTGAGTTGCTACCTCACAGCGCCAGAGACCCAGGTTCGATCCCGACTGTGGGTGCTGTCTGTACAGAGTGTGCACATTTTCCCCGTGACCGCGTGGGTTTTCTCTGGGTGCGCCGGTTTCCTCCCACACTCCAAAGGTTTGTAGGTTAATTGGCCTCTGTAAATTGCCCCCAGTGTGTAGAATGTGGTTAGAGTACAAGTGATTGGTGATCGGCACGGACTCGGTGAGCTGAATGGCCTGTATTCACGCTGTATTTCTAAACTAAACTGTCCACACATACAAAACTTCCAGAGCCAAACTGCGAGGAAAGCTGACAGAACTGATCCTCGCCCAGTCCGCTAACATCGCGTGCTTTATCCGTGCCTGTACATGACGATATAAGGTACCGGTATCTCTAACGTGACACATACGTGTATTAGTCATGCTTAGGTCATGGATAGTCTAATGAATAAGTTGAAATACTTATTTGTTTCCAGTTCAGTTATTATATTACAAGTTAATGTCAGCCCTAATGATGGGAATATTGATGATATAAATGTTTAATAATTCTAGCTGGATTTTTAATTGAGATGCACACCAGCATCTTTCTGGCTACAAAAACAAATCACTGGGAACATGGATCTTGTACACAAAATACAAGCACTTCCAAAAGGTAATTTGAGGATTACCACTGTCTCGTGAAGTCATTAACCTGGTGAGGCCTGATTCCAGCAACGTTTTCTCTATCTCTCTCGTTCTCTCTCACTCTCTCATACTCTGTCACTGTTTCTCACTATCATCCTCTCTCACTATCATTCTCTCTCATTCTCCCTCCGTCTCTCTCTCTCTCTCTCTCTCTCATTCTCTCTCTCACTATCCCCCACACTCTCACCCTCTCTCTCATCTGAACCACACATTACACATACTTGTATCCTCAGCTCCTTCAACATTAGACATATAAGTCTAATCTATTCTGGTCTAACCGGGGGATAGTCTTGCTGAGTCGTACGCAAATATACTTACCTGTACCTGGGGCCAGGTGAGAACAAAGAAACCATTGACCCATTGAAGTCATTAATAAAGGTATTTTATTTAATTCACATGTTTAATCAATAATGTTTTATTATTAATGTTTAATGTTTTATGTGTCATTCCTAACTGTCACCGTATGTCATGTTGTCACTTGCGGGCGGAGCACCAAGGCAAATTCCTTGTATGTGAATACTTGGCCAATAAACTTATTCATTCATTCAAGTCGACGGATGTTGATGAAAATTGGCTGGTAATTTATTGGCAACTTTGGGTAAAATGTCAAAAACAAACCATGTTGAAACCGTGCGAGGGCAGGACTGTGCAAGAAGGTGTGAGTGGCTTTCCCAGAGTGTATTACCTGTGTTACATTGTGCCTTTGTTGGCTGTGATCCCAGTTCATTGACTGTCCTCTTTTTAACCCGTCATATCGATTGATCGGTGCACTCCTGGGGGATGTTAACATGGTTCTACACCAGCACTGTTTCAACAAACATCAACTGGCAGATCCACCCCGATACTTCACAGTTAAAGAGCAGCAAACAAGACAACTGAGTGACTTCAAATGTTTTGCCTTGAGTGTCAAAAGGGACGGGGCGCACGTGATCCCAACCCTGTCCTGTGTCTGAAGAATAATCAATGGGTTTGACACTTCTCAGCTAAAAGACACGACACAGACTTATAACTTAGAAACATAGAAAATAGGTGCAGGAGTAGACCATTCGGCCCTTCGAGCGTGCACCGCCATTCAATATGATCATGGCTGATCATCCAACTCAGTATCCCGTACCTGCCTTCTCTCCATACCCCCTGATCCCTTTAGCCACAAGGGCCACATCTAACTCCCTCTTAAATATAGCCAATGAACTGGCCTCAACTACATTCTGTGGCAGTGAATTCCAGAGATTCACCACTCTTTGTGTAAAAAATGTTTTTCTCATCTCAGTCCTAAAAGATTTCCCCTTTATCCTTAAACTGTGACCCCTTGTTCTGGAGTTCCCCAAGATTGGGAACAATCTTCCTGCATCTAGCCTCTCCAACCCCTTAAGAATTTTGTAAGTTTCTATAAGATCCCCCCTCAATTTTGTAAATTCTAGCGAGTGCATGACGAGTCTATCCAGTCTTTCTTCATATTAAAGTCTTGGCATCCCAGGAATCAGTCTGGTGAACATTCTCTGTACTTCCTCTATGGCAAGAATGTCCTTCCTCAGATTCGGTGACCAAAACTGTACACAATACTCCAGGTGTGGTCTCGCCAAGACCTTGTACACTGCAGTAGAACCTCCCTGCTCCTATACTTAAGTCCTTTTGCAATGAATACTAACACACCATTTGCTTTCTTCACTGCCGACTTTCAATGACTGGTGTACCATGACACCCAGGTCTCGTTGTATCTCCCCTTTTCCTAATCGGCCACCATTCGTCTAATAATAGTCTACTTCCTGTTTTTGCTACCAAAATGGATAACCTCACATTTATCCACATTATACTGCATCTGCCATACATTTGCCCACTCACCCAACCTATCCAAGTCACCTTGCAGCCTCCCAGCATCCTCCTCACAGCTAACTGCCCCCCAGCTTAACCTCAGCTCCTTCTATATTAGACATAGAAGCAGTACAGTTGCTGTCTTACAGAGCCAGAGACCCAGGTTCGATCCTGACTACGGGTGCTGTCTGTACGGAGTTTGTACGTTCTCCCTGTGACCTGCGTGGGTTTTCTCCAGGATCTCTGGTTTCCTCCCACACTCCATAAGCATGCAGGTTTGTAGTTTGCTGAGTACAGACTGGTTCCACCAAGATGCAGCATGGAACGCCACAGGAAATCCTTCTTCCCTGTGGCTATCAAACTGTACAACTCCTCCCCCTTCTGTCATGGGATAGACTGAGACCGACTCCCTCCCCCTCCCTCCCCCTCCCTTCCCCCCCAATCTTTGCACATCCCCAAATCCTTTCCACTCGTCACTTTAATTTCATGTTTAATGTATTTTTTATGATTGTTGGCGGATCAATTTCCCTCCTGGGATAAACAAAGTTCTATTGTATCTTATCGTTAATTGGCTTCAGTAAAGATTACAATATGTCCCTAGTGTGTAGAATGGTGCGTGTGTACGGGGTGATCGCTGGTCGGCGCGGACTCAGTTGGCCGAAGGGCTTGTTTCTGCGTTGCATCTCTAAGCCAAACAAAAAGACAGCATTGTAGTTCCACTTAAAGAGGTACTCACGGCAAACTTATCTCCCTCAGGCTTGTGTGTCACACTGACAGGAGGACCTGTCGTCACCTCAAACGATGGCACTGGAAGAAGAGAAAGGAGGATCACCCAGAGTACATGATAGATTGAAAAATGTCCTGACAAACACACAATCCATGCACGTTGACACCTAGACAGTTCTAGCCCCCTCGCTCCCCCTGTAAAGTGTTGCAGCATTAGTCCTGCAGGAACACAGAGAAGCCTATACGAGACTCGGCCCTGAACCTGAACCAAGCAGCTTTGCTTCAAACCCCAACACTAGACGGTGTCCAAGATGGTCATTCACACAGAGATCCGCAGATGGAAGTTAATAAACAGCTCTGACAGTAACAAACCCATTTACTCTTCTGCATATCTTTCATTCATTTGTTCCACATCTCTCTATATCACCGTCTATATTTCTTGTTTCCCTTTCCCCTGACTCTCAGTCTGAAGAAGGGTCTCGACCTGAAACATCGCCTATTGCTTTTCTCCAGTGATACTGCCTGACCTGCTGTTACTCCTGCTTTTTGTGTCTATCTTTGGTTTAATCCAGCGTTTGTAGTTCCTTCTACATATGATATCCCCCAGAGTGTTGCTACCAAGGTAACATGCTGTAGTGTCAGGGGCATCAAGGACAGGGCATCTGAGATGAAACTCTCCGAAGTAATCTAGTGACTTGATGATCTGAATCATCACGTCCTTCGTTTATCAGGAAGTTGCTGCGCTGTAAGGCATGTGCATGTCGCATCCAAGCTGAAGCGACTGCAGTTAGGTTCCTAACTAGAAGGAATACAATTTGGCAACAAATAGATAGCATAGATGTCAATATCACTGCTGGGAGAATTGATGGTGTGTACGTATTAAAAAAAGGCCGTTCATTAACTTCAGGGAGCCTTGCCTGCTAAACACAGTGACAAAGAGCAGCTGTCATCTCAAGGTGGCAACAGATAAGAACCCAGACAGAACTGCAAACGGCTAACCCCCCTCCCCTCCACACACTCAATAGATAAGGAAGTCTGCTCTTCAGCAGAGAGCATTTGCTTTAGCTATTTTAATTAAGCTGTGCTATGAAGGCTTAATACATTGACACATCTATTTATACCTTACATTCTATGTTGGTCATTCCCCCCCATCCCCCCATCCCACGCTTCCCCAGTATGTTAGCCAGGTTATAACCTACTCATGTGCAGGAAGGAACTACAGATGCTGGTTTAAACCGACGATGGACACATCTCCTCCCATCAGGGGGGCGGTACAGGAGCCTCAGGTCACACACCAGCAGGCTAAACTCACAAGCCCGGCGCTAGCCCCCTCCCCCCCGCCCCCCTTCTCATCAGTATTATTTATAGTTTATATAATTTACAGTCACGCTCTATTCACCAGAATTTAGCACATGTCAATCTTTTGCACCTTAACAATTATCTGTATATATGTATATGCCTATGTACATAGATCAATATATTCTAATTTGTATATATTGTTTTAATCAGCAGTTTACTACTTTGCACTCTGGTTAGATGTTAAACTGCATTTTGTTGTGCCTGTACTTGTACTTGAGCAATGACAATAAAGTTGAATCTAATCTAATAATGCTGGAGTAACTCAGCGGGACAGGCAGCATCTGTGGACAGAAGGAATGGGTGACGTTTCGGTTGAGACCCTTCTTCAATCTGACCCAAAACGTCACGCAGAATTTTGTGTATAACCTACTCATCTTCCTTATAATTCTCAAAATTCCCGACAACATCCAGTAAAACATTCGTTTCCATGCAATGGATATAACGTGACGGATGGAATAGAGAATGTATTTGTATTATGTAAGCTGTATTAGTTTGTAACAGGATTTGATCAGGAACTACACACCCACTAAAAACTTTCACACAGAGAGTGGTGAATCTCTGGAATTCTCTGCCACAGAAGGTAGTTGAGGCCAGTTCATTGGCTATATTTAAGAGGGAGTTAGATGTGGCCCTTGTGGCTAAAGGGATCAGAGGTTATGGAGAGAAGGCAGGTACAGGATACTGAGTTGGATGATCAGCCATGATCATATTGAATGGTGGTGCAGGCTCGAAGGGCCGAATGGCCTACTCCTGCACCTATTTTCTATGTTTCTATGTAACTTTGGAAATTGGCAAGCAGATAAAAACTATCTTGGAAAAATAAATTTGCATGTAGCCTCCTGGCAGAACTATCTGTAAAAATGCCACTTGATGTAGATGGTTCCATCCGACCAAGGCATAGAGAGGTTTGATTGAACAATCTCTCTCAGTCTTTATTTCTACACCATGAAGCTGTGGCTTGGAACTCAGAACAACATGGGAAGTAATTCACTGGAGAATGCCCCTTATTAACATCATCTCCTTCAAAGCACACGCCAGGCACACACATGCTCACTAATAAATAGGCACTCACCATAAAAGGGATTCTCCAGAATTTCTGCAGAGGAAACAAATCAAAAGGAAAATTGTTAGTTTGAAAGAAACAGACTGGGTGATTCAATATGTGGATCGACCCCTGATGGAGGGTCCAATGGAGCTGCAACTGGTCACATCATCAGCACAGCCTGAAGAAGGGTCCCAACCTGAAACATAACCCACCCATGCCCTCCAGAGGTGTTCCCTGACCCGCAGAGTCACTCCAGCACTTTGTGGGTTTTTTTTGCAAGGCAGTAGCTCTACCGCTGAGCCATCGTGCTGCCCAACTCTTTTGAGATCTGATGAAAGGCTGTTAATTCTGCCTGGATCGATCCTGTCTCCAACTTAGTTTAGTTTAGCTTAGAGATACAATGTGGAAACAGGCCCTTTGGCCAACCGAGTCTACATCCACCAGCGTTCCCCGCACACTAACACTATCCTACACACACTAGGGACAATGTACATTTATACCAAGCCAATTAACATGCAAACCTGTACGTCTTTGGAGTGCGGGTGGATTCCTGACCTGCTAAATATTTCCAGGTGGTTTCAGTTTGATTGCCGTATTTGACGGGTGTTGCGTTGCCATTAGCACCTCTATTTCACCAGGAAGACTCCATCTCATGAACTACAATCTATCCCACATGGTCCACTGTGATGTCTCTGGGCTCAGTAGATTTTCCCTGAAAACCTCTCTCTTTATATAGAAACCATCATTATGTAACAACATGTCGAGTCGACAGTCAGAAGTGGAACCGATAGGATAGAGACTCTAAACCTTTTTTCCCAGGATGGAAATGTGAATTGCTAGAGGGCATAACATTAATGTTAGAGGAGGGATGTGGAAATATGGGGAACAAGCCATTTCCACAGAGGGTGGTGGGTGTCTGGAACACACGGGCAGGGGTAGTGGTGGAGGCAGATACAACAGTGCCATTTACGAGGCTCGTGGATATGGAGGGAATCGAGGGTTGATATACAGGCAGATCCGAGTTGTTCTTGCACGGACATTGTGAGTGGAAGGACCTGTTCCTGCCCTTCACTGTTTTATGTTCTATTTAAACAACTTAAAAATGAGGCTAATATTCAGCTTTTCTAGAACAGGGGCATGATCACAAAGAATAAAAGCTCATTTGTAATTTTGACCAGGACTTAGCTCAGAAAAAAAACACACCTCCTAATCTTCCATTGAGATTTCTTCATGAACTAGAACACTCATCAATTTACATTCTTGTTGGTCAGTCAAAGTTTCCAGTAGAACACCATTAATCCAGCCTAATTCCTTTCACAATAATCGTTGCTGAAAGGATTCTCATGCACTATATTTGTGAGAATTTTATTGACTGCCTCAGTCACGTCTCTGAACTAATGAATTCAGTTCCATTATCAGTCCAACACTTTGTTAGTCTACTGTACTCATTTGATTTTTTGCAAGATTTTATTGAGAATACATTTTTCTTTACTACAAATAGGAATCCTGAACCACGTGTTCAGGTCAATAACATTCTTACCGTTAATCCATATCTTTAGCGCCAAAGTTGACAGCCTTCCTAGTTTTAGTTTTAGAGATACAGCGTGGAAGCAGGAAATTTTTGGCCCACCGAGTCCGCGAAGACCAGCAATCCCTGTACACTAGCGCTATCCTACACACTAGGGACAATTTACAATCTTTACCAAAGCCAATTAACCTACAAATCTGTACGTTTTTGGAGTGTGGGAGGAAACCAGAGCACCCGGAGAAAACCCACACAGTCACGGGGAGAATGTACAAATTCCACACAGACAGCATCCATGGTCAGGATCGAACCCAGGTCTCTGGCACTGCAAGGCAGCAACTCTATCGCTGCACCACAGTGCTGCCCCAAGGCCAGCTAAGGCCACGAGTTATTGGAACATTTGCAACAAGAGTAGAGGGCATCCTTCAAAACTCTCACAGATTTCAACATTTGTCCCCTCTTTAACTTTGTATAATCCTTGTCAATTTTACCTGCAACTCTGAGTTTGATATTTAAATGCTGACATGTAACTGGAACTAATTTTAATTATACCTCCTTTAGCTTTGATAGCTATTATTATCACACCCCAAAGATACTGAAGGGGAACATCAGTTTGAAGCACAGGTCACTATTATGATCTGTTTGGATCAATATAATAGTGAGCAAATTTCCTAAAGTTACAGTTCATGTTCCACATCAAGGACGGTAACTGCCCCTGTGTAGGAAGGAAGTGCAGATACTGATTTAAACTGAAGATAGACACAAAAAGCTGGAGTAACTCAGCGGGACAGGCAGCATCTCTGGAGAGAAGGAATGGGTGACATTTCTAGTTGAGACCCTTCTTCAGACCAGGGTCTCGACCCGAAATATCACCAGAGATATTTGTAACTCAGCCTGTCCCGCTGAGTTATGGTAACTGCCTTGTTTATAGACGGTTCAATGATTCATACGTACGTGAGGATATTTTAGTGTGAACAAGTGTGTCAGCGAGAGTTGGTGTGTCAATGAAGGTGGGTGTACAGTGAGGATGTGTGTTCCTGGCGAGTGGGGTCAGGCACTGCAAGGCAGCAACTCTATCGCTGCACTACTACTAGGCCCACTACTAGGCCCGGCTCGCCCACCATAGACGTTGACTGGACCCACACAGCGAGAGCAAGGAAGTGCTCGCAAGCAACTGCTGAGAGCACGGTGGGCCATCAGAGAGTGAGGTAGGACATCAAAGAGCGAGGAAGAACGCTGGCGAGTGAGGAAGGTCGCCTGAGAACGAGGGGACCATCATCGAGCGAGGGGTCCATCGAGATAAGAGAGAATACTTTGGGATAGGGGTTGCTGGCATTTGGAAGAGAATGGGAAAATTATGGATAGTCACTATGGCAGATTATGTCCTACCAACTTGATTGGGCATTTTGAAGAGGTGATGAAGGTGATTGGTGAGGGGAAGGGAGCGGATTTTGAGAGTGCTTGGATTTTGGTTTGGCATTTGATAAAGGCCCTCACGCTAGGCTGTTCCAGAAGATTCAGTTGCGTTAGATCCACAGTGATTGGTAGTTTGGATTCAGAACTGACTTACCCAGAGAAGACAGAGGGTTGTGGAGGAAGGACAATATTCAGGCTGGAGGTCTCTGATTAGTGGTGTTCCCTGGGGATCTGTGCTGGGATCTCTGTGGTTTGTGATTATATAAAAATGACTTGGACACAAATGAAGTCTCGTTTAATTGATGAGTTTACAGACCACATCATAAATGGTGGAGTTGTGGGTGGTGAAGAAGGCTGTCAAAGGATACAGCAGAATTTTAGATCCGTTACGGATATGGGCAGAAAAATGGCAGATGGAGTTTAATCCAAGAAAGTGTTGCACGCTTCATGTAAGTGGAAGGTATACAGTTAACGGCAAATGGAGAGTATACCGTTAAGTATCTGCACTTCACAACATGGACGTACAGAGCGATCTTGGGATCCAATTTCATAGCTTCCTGAAAGTGGCAACACAAGTAGATAGAATGGTAAAGAAGGCATGTGGTTTGCTTGCCTTCAATAATTGAGGCTGGAAATGATGTTGCAGCCTTACAGGACTTTGGTTCGGCTGCATTTGGATAATGTGTGCAGTTGTGTTCAGCCCATTGTAGGAAGGTTGTGGAGGCTTTGGAACGGAAGCAGGAGAGGCTTACCAGAATGCTGCCTGGATTAGAGAGTGTTAGCTAAAAGGAGAGAGGTTGAACAAGCTTCGATTGTTTTCTCTGGAGCATCAGAGGTTGAGGGGATACCTGATAGAATTTTCTAAAATAATGAGAGGCATTAATAGGATAACCAGTTAGAACATTTTTCACAGGATGGAAATGTCAGAGCGGAGTGCGTAGTATTAATGTCAGAGGGGGAATGTTTGAAGGAGATATGAGGGGCAAGTTTTATGTGGGTGCCTGGAACGCCTTACGTGGAGGCAGGTACAATAATGGCATTTAAGAAGCTTTTAGATAGGCAAATAGATATGCAGACAATGGTGAGATCTCGATCATTTACAGGTAAAAGAGATTTTACTTCGGAGTCACGTTAGTGACTGCGTGAAGACCCCGCCAGCACGCATGCGTGACATAGAGTCTCACGCAGTGCAAAGCGACAGGCTGGAGAACGAGCTCTCCCGCAACAGAGTTTAAAACGGGACCTCCAGGTAAGTAAAACTTATTCTGAGGTCGTATTTGAAAAAACCCTTGTTGTGATCTGATTCATAGAGAACATGGACAAGGGCAGAAAAACGAAGAAGGTCGCACCCCGTCTGACTGTGATGGCCCAGGAGGGTTCCAGCAGTGGGGGACGACCGTTGGCACCTGGACCGCACTCGCTGCGGTCCACAGTCACCGACAAATTTTCTGTAGAGCCGAGCCCAACGCCGCAAGCTGCTCAGCTCGAACCACCGCAGCGGGTTGGAGGCAAGGCTAAACAGAAATCGGTCCGGCACGGAACACACACCGCCCGAGAGCGGCAGAGGTGACCGTTTGTCTCACATGGAGCGGTTGATGGAGCAAATGCTCCAGCGGGACTTGCTCCGGGAGATGGGGCAAGCCCGCCAAGGGAGTGCAAGCACACCCGCAACAGTGCAATATCCAGCACTGGCCATCGCATCTCCCTCAGCAGAGGGGAGCGTTGGTGACCAGGGCTGGGCTGGTCAAGAAGAGGGGTCTTTGGCTGAAGACAACAGCAATATGCTGGGGGTGCAGGAACAGGAAGAGCTGCTGGGAGTGATAAACCGCTACGCTGTAACACTGCGAGCGGGACAGCCATTGCAGCCTAAACTGGCGGCTAGCATTGACTACCTGTCCTTCAACCCACTCCAAGAACAGGTAGTCAATGAGGCATTGGAATTATACACGCCACCGGAGGATTGTATATCGCTCAATGTACCGGCCGTCAATAACCAAATCCGGATATACATTGGGTTGGGCATTCGAACCCAAGAAATAAAAATCCAAAAAATTCTGAAGCACCTGACATCAGCCATAACATCATACGCTCGTTCCGTGGATGGTGTCGAAATGACCAACAACCAACAAGACACCCTGGCTCTGCTGTGTAATACACAGTACAAAATCAACAACCTACGAAGTATGGAGGGCTATCACTCGCGATAATTATTATACTACAAAATATTCAGGATACAAAATTGAATTCATTCAAAAAAGTATGCCGCCAGTTCAGCATGCACCCCACAGGGAGTTTACCCTCTCACAAAAAGAAAAATGCGAGGGACAGGCAGAACTGGTGAGACTACATACAAAGGGAGTCATAGAGAAATCGGAACATGACCCTTTGGAATTTGTATCAAATATCTTTACTAAAACCAAAAGAGATGGTGGATGTCGCATCATCATTGACTTAACGACATTGAATACTTTTGTCAAGTATATACATTTCAAAATGGAAACATTTGTTACTGCCAAACAATTTCCAGAGGATACTTCATGGCATGCATCGATTTAAAAGATGCATATTATTAATCAGTACCCATTCATAAGGATCATCGTAGATACCTAAAGTTTAACTGGATGGGGCAACTATGGCAGTATAAAGTATTGCCTAATGAGCTAACATCAGCCCCAAGACTATTTACCAAGATATTAAAACCGGCCCTGGCAATACTAAGAAAACAAAAACATATTGTCATGGCATATCTTGATGATATTTTGAGAGTGGGCAAAACCCTGGAATTAGCTAAATCAGCGGTATTAGCTACCAAACATTTATTTGAAACTCTGGAGTTTGTCATACATCCAGATTCAAATCAATATTCAATATTTATTACATGTCATTTGAACCTCAGTGAGGCTCAAACGAAACTCCGTTTCCAAAGCCATACAAGCAAAGACAATTTCCTACAGACATACACACAAATCAATTTACAGAAACATCCATCACAGTGAACCCACTGTGATGGAAGGCAAAGTCTTTTCTCTCCCCTGCACCATTTTTTCTCCCGATGTCGAAGCCCCAGGCGGGCGATGATAAGTCCCATGGCCATTTTAGGCCGCACGGGGCGATGTACGGCCCCGCTCACGGTCTAAAAGTCACGAAGTTGGAGCCCCCGGCGGGCGCTGGAATGTCCCGCGGCCATTAAGCCACACTTGGCGATGTACGGCCCCGCTCCGGGTCATTCCAACCCCGCGACACGGGCGGGAGAAGTCGCGTTGCGGGAGCTCCGGAAAGCGGACTCCACCCTGACCCACGAGCTCCCGATGTCCCAGTCCATCGGACCTGCAGCTGCAGCTGGAGCCTCCGAGCTCCAGAGTCGAGCCGCAGCAGCGAGTCACCACCGCTCCCCACGCTCCGATGCCGACCAGCCCCACGATGGTAAGTCCGCAGCTCCACAGCTTCGTGACTGGAGCCCCCAGGTTGTTCAGGCTGGAGGCCGCTCCACGGTGCTAGGCCCCAACGACAATGGAGACCCACCAGTGAAAAGGTCGGGTCTCCCGTGCAGGGAAGAGATTTTTAAAGTTTCCCCCTCCCACCCCCCGCATTTAAAATGTTAAAAAACTATTACACTATTAAAAAACACAAACAACTACATTTAACTAGACAAAAAATAAAAAAAGACAGACAGGCTGTAGGGGACGCTGCAGCAGTGAGTCGCACCACCACCAAATGCAGTTAAATCTAAGTTGACGCCATCCACAACTATGGACTATATGGGATTCACAATTAACTCAGTCCACATGTCTGTTACGTTGCCAAAAGTAAAAGCAGCAGAATTGGCACAAGCCTGCAACAAATTAATGATTACCAATCAACCAACTATTTGGCAGGTGGCAAGAGTAATTGGGAAATTAGTAGCAGCATTTCCAGCTACCCAGCTTGGACCTTTGCATTACCAAAACTTACAAAGAACAAAGGTGCAAGCGTTAAAAAACAACATGCAGGTCATTTTGACCGAACCATGAAATTACCAACTAAAGCAATATCAGAATTACAGTGGTGGAAAGTGAACATTTGGCATAGTTCCAGCACCATCGTTATCAATAACCCAACATTCACAATACAAACGGATGCTAGTGCTCAAGGCTGGGGAGCAACTAACACTATATCTAGTACGGGTGGTAGATGGAACATACAAGAATCATCACTAATACAGACACTGGGTATAAACTATTTGGAAATGTTGAGTGCGTTTTATGGGCTAAAAGCTTACTGTTCAGCTATGCACCATTTGCATGTCCGCCTACACCATATAACCATATAACAATTACAGCACGGAAACAGGCCATCTCGGCCCTACAAGTCCATGCCGAACAAATGTTTTTCCCCTTAGTCCCACCTGCTTGCACTCGTACCATAACCCTCCATTCCCTTCTCATCCATATGCCTATCCAATTTATTTTTAAATGATACCAATGAACCTGCCTCCACCACTTCCACTGGGAGCTCATTCCACACCGCCACCACTCTCTGCGTAAAGAAGTTCCCCCTCATATTACCCCTAAACTTCTGTCCCTTAATTCTGAAGTCATGTCCTCGTGTTTGAATGCAAATTGACAATACTACAGTGGTGGCCTATATTAATCATATGGGCGGGATAAAATCGATATCATGTGATAATCTGGTCAACACAATCTGGCAATGGTGTGTCGACAGACATATTTGGCTATCAGCAACTTACCTACCAGGTAAGCTTAATACAGTGGCAGACACCAGGTCACGAAAATTCAATGATAACACCGAATGGATGTTAAACCCCAAAGTATTTGCTGAAATTACAAAGCAATATGGAACACCAGATATCGACCTCTTCGCATCCCGACTGAATCACCAGGTATCAACATATGTCGCTTGGGAACCAGACCCTGAGGCAGCAGCGATGGACGCATTCTCGTTGAACTGGGGAAAATTGTTTTTCTATGCCTTTCCCCCCTTCTGCCTCATCAGTCGGGTACTATGCAAAATACAGATGGACTCTGCTTCAGGTATTTTGGTAGTACCCGACTGGCCTACACAACCATGGTTCCCTGTGGTCCTTGACATGGTCACTGAACCACCCATGACCATTCCCAGGAGACCAGATCTGTTGGTCCACCCTGTCACAGGCGAGAGTCATCCGTGCCATGACAGAATAAATCTGTTGGGTTGCAGAATTTAAAAAGACCATTATTGGACCTGGGACTGTCAAACAGGACCATGGACATGATGACAGCATCTCACCGACAATCCACCAAGAAACAGTACGTCTCCAGCATCAGGAAGTGGGAGGCGTACTGTTCAAGAACAGGGACGACATATAGAACAGCAACCATAACGAACGTACTGGAGTTCCTGTCCAGCCTTCACTACGATGAAGGTCTGAGTTACAGTACAATTAAGTGCTCTGTCAGCCTACCTGTGGCAGGCACCAGGACAACAGTCTATAGGGTCACATCCGCTGGTGGCCAAATTAATGAAGGGCATCTTTAATACCAACCCCCCTAGACCAAGGTACACCCAGATCTGGGACATCAGTTCTAAGGGGATGGTCACCAGCTGGATCCCTGACTCTGGAACAGCTCACCCTGAAAACGGTAATGCTGATGCTTTAATCTCAGCCCAAATGGTCCAGTCCCTACACCTTCTCAGACTGGACAACGTGACCAAGTCACATTTACTATCTGGGAGCTGGTAAAACAGAGCAGACAGGGAACTTCAGGACTAACTATGGAATTCCAGGCGTACCCACCTGACCATCCGTTTATGTGTCATGACACATTTGCCGCAATGTCTCAATACAACCAAAGAATCCCGAGGGAGAGAAAAGGCACTATGGGTCAGCTGCAAAAAGCCACATGGTCGGATTTTGGTACAAACCATCTCTAGATGGCTCAGACAGGTATTGGGAGCAGCTGGGGTGTATACTGACATTTTTACATCTCACTCCACCAGGGCAGCAGCTACATCGGCGGCTAAGAATATGGCCATTGGACCATATCCTGGCACCAGCGGGGTGGTCACGGAAAGAACGTTCCAAACGTTCTATAATAAGCCAATTGTTAAACCTGTATTATTTGCTGAGAGGATTTTAAATTCTGCAAATATATAGTTTAAGCCCGGGGGAGCATTATTTTTTCTTTGTTTAAAATAAATATTGTTATTGTTTTTTAAAAAACGGATTCATGTTTGATTACGATAACATACTTCCTCCCTTGGATGACTTCGGCAGTGAGTGAAGCATGGACTGTTACACGGTTTGAAATCACAGAGCTTTAAAATCTTCACGTAGTCACTCACGTGACTCCGAAGTAAAGTAGTAAGATTAAACGAGAACTTACCAGTTTGAAGTTTGATCTTTATTTTAAGAGGAGTTACGATGAGGGATTACGTGCCCTCCGCTCCCACCCTCAATTATAAAGGTCAACTGGTATCCCATTTCAATTACTGTGTTTTCTGTGATTCCCACACTGCTGCTTTGAAGAATGTTGCGCATGCGTGCTGGCGGGGTCTTCACGTCAGCACAACCCCTCATCGTAACTCCTCATAAAATAAAGATCAAACTTCAAACTGGTAGGTTCTCGTTTAATCTTACTATTAGTTCAACTTGGCATCACAGGCATTGTTAGCTGAAGGGCCTATTCCTGTTCTGTACTGTTCTATGTGTAGGAAGGAAATACAGATGCTGGTTTAAACCGAAGATAGACACAAAAAGCTGCAGTAACTCAGCATTTCTAGAGTAAAGGAAGATGCTGTCTGACCTGCTGAGTTACTCCAGCTTTTTATGTCTATCTTCTGTAATGTTCCAAAGTTCCAAAGACTCCTGGTACATAATGTAGGTACAGGTAACCAAGATATCAGTGCTTAAAAAGGAACTGGTTTAAGATATCATCCTCTGTTCTCTGCATTGTGCATTAAGGGCCAAACTCAGCGGGACAGGCAGCATCTCTGGATAGAAGGAATGGGTGACATTTCGGGTCGAGACCCTTCTTCCAAAGAAAGGTCATTCTTTCTATTCAGAGATGCTGCCTGCCCCGGTGAGTTACTCCAGCATTTTGCGTCTATCTTCGATTTAAACCAGCATCTGCAGTTCCTTCCCACAACAATACTGCAAGTGTGGCCTCACCAACATCTTGAACAATTGCAACGTAATGTCCCGCTTCTTGTCCTCAGTGCTCTGACAAACGCAGAACAATGTGCTGAACATCTTCTTCACCACCCTCTCCACTGTGATGGTGCCACTTTCAAGGTGCTGTGTATTCGTAGACCTAAGTCCCTCTGCTGCACAACGTGCCCCAGGACCCTGCCTTAAACTGTGAGTCCTCTGCTGGGTTGACTTTCTGAAGTGCAGTATCTCACACTTTTCTCAATTCAAAGCCATTTGATATTCCTCACCCATCAAAAAGCTATCAAATTTGTCACTGATATCAAAGACATTCAGATCCATTTAAAAATCCATTCAGCAAATACAAAATATAGAACACAGAACAGCGCATGTACTGCACATGGCCATGCTGAACATGATGTCAAGTTAAACCTCTGTCGCATCTCATCCATATACCTCCATTTCCTGTGTATACCTAAGCCTATTTGAAATAAATAATCAAAAAATGAAAAAGTAAAGTTAACTAAAAAGCAAAAATAAATAAAAACATTACATTCACGTTAAATATTTTCCAAAGTAATTTACTTCCACTTGTTTCTTAATTGTATGTCCCAGAACTCCACAGTCAGTGGCAGCGGTAGAATTGCTTCCTTACAGTGCCAGAAACCCGACTTCCATCCTGACCACGGGTGCTGTCTGTACGGAGTTTGCACGTTCTCCCCGTGACTATGTGGGGTTTCTCCGAGATCTCCGGTTTCCTCCCACGCTCCAAAGACGTACAGGTTGGTATGTTTATTGGCCTGGTATAATGGTGTGTGTAGGATAGTGCTGGTGTAACGGGGTGATCACTGGTCGGCACGGACTCGGTGGGCCGAAGGGCCTGGTTCTGTGCGGTATCTTGAAACTAAACTAAACTAAACCACTAGCGTCGGACTCGGTGACAGATTGGACCTGACCTAGGGTGTGGGGTGAATCCCCAGTTAAAGCTGAGGGATTCCTGCAACACTCTCTCCCACACGGCACTCAGAATATGTCTGTGATTTGAATTGCTGAATGCCAGTGCCTCTGAGTGAAATCATCGACAGAATACAGCATGATCTGATTCACGCCGTGATCCTGGATCTTTAAAGAAAGCTGCAGGAAACATTCCATGTACACTGAGAAGGGGAGTGTGATTGAGCACTGGTGCGTGCAGGTGGAAGGGGAACATAACCTTGTCCGTGGGCAGCAGTGGGAGATAATGGAACCGTCTGCACTAAATATGAAGTGGGTCAGCTTTTGTGAACAAAGCAAAGCCAAGTGCCCAGTCTCACAGCACTGGCTAGCATCCGGCAGCAGGAATAAAAGACTACAAGCTGTTTTTTTCCCTCCAGTTTAATCATTCTGCCCAGTTACAAATCTCTGCCTTTCTCCTCATTGTTATGTGGTTCAGAACTTGATTGTGATTCATAACCTTCCTTGTCACAGCTTTCTGCTGCATCTCATGGGGCACTCTTTCATTCAGTTTAGAGATATAGTGGGGGGTAACAGGCTATTCGGCCCATCGAGTCTGCGCTGACCAGCGATCTCCGTGCACTAAAGGTGGCACGGTGGTGCAGAGGTAGAGTTGCTGCCCTACAACGCTTGCAGTGCCGGAGACCCAGGTTCGATTCTGACTACGGGTGCTGTCTGTACGGAGTTTGTACGTTCTCTCCGTGACCCCATGGGTTTGATCTTTGGTTTTCTCCCACACTCCAAAGACAGACAGGTTTGTGGGTTAATTGGCTTGGTGTATGTGTAAATTGTCCCCAGTGAGTGTAGGATAGTGTTAATGTGTGACGATTGTTGGTCGGCGTAGATTCGGTGGGCCGAAGGGCCTGTTTCACCACGCTGCATCTCTAAACTAAAAACTAAACTGACACTATCCTATGCAGTAGGGGCAATTTACACTTTACAATTTTTACCTGAGCCAATTAACCTACAAACCTGCATGGCTTTGGAATGTGGGCGGAGACCAGAGCACCTGAAAATAACCCACGCAAGTCACGGGGAGAACGTACAAACTCCGTACAGACAGCACCCGCAGTCAGGAACGAACCTGGGTCTCTGTGAGGCAGCCAATGCAATGTATCGAAGATAGACACAAAATGCCGGAGTAACTCAGCGGGTCAGGCAGCATCTCTGAAGAAAAAGAAAGGTCGAGACTCTTCTTCAGATAGAGGGGAGGGAAACTAGAGGCATGAAAAGGCACAGAACCAAAATCAAAGCCAGTGTCATTGAGTCAGGAAAGGCGGAGCCCACAAAGGTCCATTGTTGGCTGTGGAGGAGGTGATGACGAAGGGATATGAACAGTGAAACTAGCAGGATGACTA
The DNA here is from genome assembly GCF_028641065.1 of Leucoraja erinaceus. Taxonomy (NCBI): domain Eukaryota; kingdom Metazoa; phylum Chordata; class Chondrichthyes; order Rajiformes; family Rajidae; genus Leucoraja; species Leucoraja erinaceus. Next base: position 22,014,409 of record NC_073409.1, on the reverse strand, counting down.
GGGAGTGGGACGGACGGAGAGAGAGGCAATGCAAGCGTTGCTTGAAATGAGAAATATTTAGGTTTAATAGATGTTTGGTGATCTGAACCTGAAATGAGTACGGAATCACAGAGAAAGGGCATTTTAATGAAGAGTGTTTTACAGACTCTGGTCCAATGTTGCACTGTTGTCCCTTCACAGTCTAGTGTCCAGCAGAAGAATGCACAGTTCCCCCTTTCTGAAAATAATAACATTGCTCTGTTTTTGTTGCAATTTTACTTCAGAGTCACGTGAGTGATTCCGTGAAGAAGCCCGTCCAGTACACATGCGCATCATTACGTCAGTTGCATTGGCGCAGACGCTGGAAGGAACGGAGTCCTCCAGCGGTAAGTTTAAAAAATCCTGCAGGTTGTCCATTGCGGGAATCCTTTTTTGTGGGTTCCTGCTGGATAGCGAGTTGGGCAAAACCCAGTGGACCGCGTGGAATTTGTTGACCGCGGGGATGCCGGTTCGCACCGCAGGAGTGCAGTAGCAGGCGGCCGGTGGGCTTTGCTTGTTGAGTCGCGGATAGAACGTAGCAATGTTACAAAATTTTGAGATTTTAAAAATCAAGTCTGCAATTTATCCCATCAGATAAAGCATACCAATAAGTTTAATTTGACACCTAATTCACTTTCATATCTCAAGTATTTAAAAAGTTATGGCCATTTTCATACTCGGAAATTAGCATCTTGTTCCCTATTGATTTTCTATGGAGATAACAAAAAAGCTGTGATCGTAGACAGTCAAAAGCCCATAACCTTCTTAAAAATTAAGAGAACTGAATGAAATTTTCAGTTATCATAGATTGAAGCATGCTGAAACAAACATGAAATAATCTTACTTGGATGACCTGAAATTAAAGCATATAATTAGTTAGTTACCTAATTGTAACTAATTATAAACTTCAATTGCTAGATCTAAACATCTATCCATTTCTTAATAAATGATTAACATTTTTAAATAGCCTAAGTGTCCAAATAATATTCATAAATAATTCACAATAAAACATGATTTTTAAATCTCATTTACATTAATTTATAGGCCAAATGGAAAGAATTTAGTGTTCAATTGCTGTAAATTAATGTCCATTTAAATCAGCTTTCTAGTGAGATCCTGTGAACGCGCTGGTTTAGAACGTTCACATTGCGGTAGATTTGTGCCCTCAAATGCCCAGAAAAATACTGCGGGATATAATGGGCCCAAAATGAGCTATTCGCAACATTAAACTTTGTATAAAGGGATCTTAAGAAGCCCTTTTTAACGTAAAAATAAACAGCCTACCTTCTCTTGTCCCCTGTATAAGATCCGGCCCGTTGTCGGCGGTCGGGGGTTTAGAGGTTAATTTTTAACCTACTATGACAAGTAAGGAAAGCCCTTAAAACTAATAATAGCTCAAGCGAGGGAATCTTCCAGCGATTTTTCATTAATAATTAACTAGGCTGAAAAACCGCGATTTGAACAGCCTGGGGAAAATCGCGTTTTAAACCCGCCCCCCTCTAAACGGCGCCAAAATCGCGCACACGGGCTGGGACAGATTTTCAGCGACGCTTCAGGTAGGCTTTGCAACATACCTACAAAGGTCCACAACTCCAGAGGTTAATTGGCCGCGGGGGTTTTGTTCCGCGGGTTGTACAATGGCCATGATAGTTGGTTGTGGCTGTTGGGCTCGTTATTTCTAGTCGCTGACAGGGAGGTCAGCGACTCCCGAGCTGTTTAGTTTGGTCCGGGGAGGTTGTTGACCGTGGGTTACACTAGCTACAGCCACAATAGATTGTTGTGGCTGTGGGGATTGTTGTTCGAGTCAATGACAGGGAGGTCAGCGACTCCTGAAATGTGTTTTAATATGGGTCGCGGGGTTCGCGATATCACGGGGATACCGGCTACGGTCCGCGGTAAATGAGGAGCCGGTGGCCGTCGGACTTTTTGCTAAAGTCGCTGACAGTAGGTCAGCAACTACAGAGGTCGGGGTGCAGACTGAGCGTGGTGGCGTACCCGACTCATTGAGGCGGGGGGCCCGACTTCTGCAGCCCATATGAGGAAACCATGTGGAGCCTGGCCAGGAGTTGTAGTAAATGCCTACTATGTTCTGTGTGTTGAAACAAAGCAAGAAATTCATGGTCCTATACAGGGACACATGACAATAAACTCACTTGAGCTTGAACTTGAGTTTCCCTCTGTCACATATGTATGTCCTCACACGTGCATTATCCTAATATGATAAGCCATATCAGGAAACGTCATCAGGGGATTGCGGGCTGTTTCAGGGCTGCTTACCAATTCTCTCAGTGGAGAGGAGTACAAGAGGTCAGTGCGTGGCTGACCCCAACCCCAACCCAGGAAGTGAGACTTGTGGTTTATCACCCTTATGTGTCTATGGCAATAGCATTTTCTGCTATTTCTGTGAAGGTTTCAGGTTAGGTCCAAGCTGGGCTTCAAGGAGAATTTACAATTCATGCATCCCGGCAGTGCTGCCCTCCAAATTAAGGATGTGAATGCAACCCACTTCAGGGGCCTTTGGGCTTGCCTCAAGACCACCGGTAACTATGCAGGTACGTGAGGCTGGTTTTCCTGTAACATGGGTTGTGAGGACCGGGTCCATTGTATTCGTTTCTAGTGGCATGCAGTGCTCGCTTTCACAGCACATATTTAAACAAATTGGAACGATACACAGAAGGCTGGAGTTGGCCTGTGCAAGGATGACACGCAAATTTGGGAAGCGTTCAAAAAGGGCAGACATTATAGTTGCTATTAGGTCACGTTGTGACTATCATACCAAGACAGGTGATTACCATCTACTCCAATAAAAGGAAATGGGAAGCCTTGTTGAGCTCTATTTATCAGTCACCTGTGGGAGTTACAACAGGTGGCGTCATAGTAATTCTGCTCATTAAAGGGACTGTGCACATTTCTTCCCCAAGATGCCGGATTATTCATATTAAAAGTAAATAAATCCCAGATTTACTGGGGTGGACGTCTTTATAAATATCTTTGCCTATGACATATAACTGTTCAGTTTTGTTCCAGCATTTCCCACTATCTCTGACAAACGGGGGCCAGAGGGGCTCCAATCCTTCCCTATAGATGGTGTTGGCATCTGGAAAGAGCACGACTAGAGTCGCTAGCACGTGCAGCCTGTTTGGTGCAGGAGGATACCAACAGAGCATCGATTGGCACGGCTTGTCCTGACGGCTGCTGTAGGCAGTGACCTGACAACCCCAACTCAGAATGAGTGCCAAGTCGAGGGTATCAAAGCCGGACATGATTTCATCTCGTCGCCGTCCGACGAGCTCCATCTTAAGGCATGTCAGGCAGCAGCACCTAGTAAGGGTTGCAAAATTTCCTCCCACTTAAGGGCGGAGTGGTCGAGAGAGTGCTACAGGAGGATGCACTTCTGCCTGAAGCAACACCTGTTTGCAGGGTTGCCATTCCTCCCACGTGCCGTACCACAGTGGTCGAGATGCATACATGCCCGTGGCGACACGTAGTAAAGGGATGCTGAATTCCTCCCACTCAATCGGAGTGATCGAGAAGGTGCTACAGGAGTAAACACGTGTGCCTGAAGCAACACCTGTTTGCAAGGTTGCCATTCCTCCCACTTGGTTCACCACAGTGGTCGAGATGGTGCAGATATACATGCACACAGGCCTGAGGCAGCTCCTGTTGCAGGTTGTATAAGTCCTCCAACGCGGATGTACATCGGATGCAGATGGAACCACACATATAAGATTGTGGGAAATGGTGTTGAACAACATGCTTGGTACAGAGGCATGTACAAGCAATTGGAGGAGATGGATGGTGATATCTGCTTCAGCTGCGATTACTCACACTCTAAAAAGAGTGTCTAAGGTTAGTATGGATTAATTCCAAACACGAATCCGAACATGACTACGTACCGGGATCCCATGCTCAATGCATAAGGCACGACGATCGTATGAGGGAAAGCAGTGGGCTTTGCCTCTAAAAGTTGCTGCTCAGTCGGAAATGGACAAGCCACTACAATAGGAGTTGGCCAGCAGCATCAGCGATCTAATGGGAATGACAACATGGGCAGAGTCTGCGAATGAAATTTTGTTTGGAACTCCAGCAAAGGTAAGAGACCTGGCCTGGAGATAGAGACGTTAGTGTAGTTCTCGTTATTTACCTCCATGGAAGTCATTATGGTACATGAACAGTATTCAGCATTGCTAATGTATCTGGAGTCAGGAGGTTTTCCATGCATTGTCAAGTCTTCAGTCATACGTATGACATAGCTGCATTCGCTACATGCTCAGCTCTAAGTTGATACGCTATGGTGGTGGCAGATGTTAGTCACATGGCAATCAAGTCAAGTATCCTGACGTAGTTACCTATGTCGTTTGCTATTGGTGTATCATCAAGTTCAGATCAATGTCAGATCAACCCAAGTTCAGATCAACCCAGAAGGGATGTTAGACCACACGATATTTATGGAATGTATGCGTCTACAGTAGGGTCTTTATATATAAAGTATAGATCCCGCTGTAGAGTTTCTATGTCTGATTGGTCTATGCAACTTTCTTCCCAGGGTTTGTCGGGAATGATAATTCAATTTAGTAAACTTTAGACATAACCTTCTGCTGATGCAGCCTGTGCCTTGGGAAATCAGTTTTACAGGATGACAATCAAGGATGGCCTGTATATTCTGAATGGATTGCTTTATGGTTGGTTTGTCACACCGACGCATGGATATGTTCACTCCAGAGGACATTTCTTTTCAGGAGATGGGAATTGTTTTTGTTTCATGCTGATATTACATGTAAAACGGTACGGTTTTGATGTCTTAGAGTTCAAATTGTTTTGGGCCATTTATTGTATCCAACGTGTTTCCTGTCATGTTGGTGGCAGCGAACGAGGTCCACTCTGATGGGTGTCACCCTGGATATCGAGTGTGTAAACAATATCTTCAATACAAGTTCTCCCAGCACAAGCACAAGCAGTATGGATTTGGCGTTGTGTTAACAATGATTCACGTGGTTCCAGCTATATCCGTGGTCATGGCTCGAGTCTCGACACAATGAGTGTAGACAGTGCTACACAGTATGGAAGAGGTTGGAGATGCCATTATGTTTTTTCATATCTCATCTACTCAAGCAGAGCAAACCAGGGGTGAGAAGGGTTTAGGATCATATTTTGGCATTTCCCACGGGTTCACTTCCTGGGAAGGGCGCACTAGCTAAGATATAACCATATAACCATATAACAATTACAGCATGGAAACAGGCCATCTCGACCCTTCTAGTCCGGGCCGAACACATAATCTCCCCTAGTCCCATATACCTGCGCTCAGACCATAACCCTCCATTCCCTTCCCATCCATATAACTATCCAATTTATTTTTAAATGATAAAAACGAACCTGCCTCCACCACCTTCACTGGAAGCTCATTCCACACAGCTACCACTCTCTGAGTAAAGAAGTTCCCCCTCATGTTACCCCTAAACTTCAGTCCCTTAATTCTCATGTCATGTCCCCTTGTTTGAATCTTCCCTACTCTCAGTGGGAAAAGCTTTTCCACGTCAACTCTGTCTATCCCTCTCATCATTTTAAAAACCTCTATCGTCCCCCCTTAACCTTCTGCGCTCCAAAGAATAAAGCCCTAACTTATTCAACCTTTCTCTGTAACTTAGTTGCTGAAACCCAGGCAACATTCTATTAAATCTCCTCTGTACTCTCTCTATTTTGTTGACATCCTTCCTATAATTAGGCGACCAAAATTGTACACCATACTCCAAAATACATATCAATGTTACCAGAGGCCTTAGAGGTGTGGAATTAGCATTGGTTTTCTGGTTATGCAGGTATTTCCACTGACAGTTCTTAATCCCATTTCCACCATGGCGGCATCGGCGTCAGTAAGCAGGGCGTCCCCATCGATCTTATGGTTGTGGCTGCAGGATGGTCAAGTGAATTGTTTGCAAACAATGATATGCTTAATGCACTTTTTATCCACTCAATCTGAATCAATCAATGCAGTGTGATGCCGGATTTGAATCTACGACATGAAATCACAGAGCTTTGAAATCTTCACAGAATCACTCACGTGACTCCGAAGTAAAATAGTAAGATTAAACGAGAACTTACCAGTTAGAAGTTTGATCTTTATTTTATGAGGTGATTACATGCCCACCACGTCCAACCCTCCCTCTCATAAAAAGGTAATTTCTTGGTAGTTCTCATGTTGCTGATCTTACAATGTTACTTCGACCTGCAGTTATCTGTGATTTCATACCGCTGCTTTGAAGATTGATGCACATGCATACTGGACAGGCTTCTTCACGTAATCACCAACGTAACTCCTCATAAAATAAAGATCAAACTTCAAACTGGTAAGTTCTCATTTAATCTTACTATTTTACTTCGGAGTCACGTGAGTGACTACGTGAAGAACCCGCCAGGACGCATGCGTGTCATATCGCTTCACGCATTGCGAAACGACAGGCGGGGTGGAGCGTTCCCCCGCAGCGGTAAATTTGAAACCGCGACCGACAGGTAAGTGAATTACTCTGCGGTCATTTTCTGTTTCCCGTGCTGTTTTTACAGGGAGAAACTGGACAAAAATAGAGTCCACAAGGGCTGCGTCTAAAGCTGGCTGGGGAGGACCGCGGGGTTGCGGACAGCCAGCAGCAGCTGAAGGCACCAGCATCACCATGAGTGGGATCACCTGTGCCCGACTTGGCACCCGCGCCAGCCAGATCAACACCACGGCCGGGCGGGAAGACTACACAGATCAGAGCCGTTGACTCTGACAAATCAAAATGGCAGGCGGGGGGAGTATTCCCCTGCAGTGGTAAGTTTTTAAAACCAAGACCGACAGGTAAGGGAATTACTTGCTTTGTTTCCCGTGCTGTTTTTCACAGGGGAAACTATGGACAGGAGTCCACAAGGGCTGCACTGGCTGGGAATAACTACGGAGTTGCGGACAGCCAGCAGCGGCTGACGGCACCAGATCACCGTTAGTGGGATCAGCTGTGCCCGACTTGGCTGACAAGTCGAACTGCAAAGAAATGCCGCAGGGACCAGAGTTACTGGGGCCAAATGGAGCGGCTTATGGAGCGCATGCTCCACTGTGACAGACTCTGGGAGATGGAGTCTAGTCACAATGGGTATATAATACACCCATGGCAGCACCTTATCAGGGCTGCACAGTGCATCTCCCTCGACAGAGGGGAGTACTGGGAGCCAATTCTGGGCTGGCCCTGAAGAGGGGTTTCGCTGAAGAACAAATCAGTGTGCAGGGGGTGCAAGAACAAGGGAACCTCCTGGAAAAGGAGTCCAAGTTTGTACATCTAAAAACAACTACAGGAACATGGCTGTAATAGACACTACTGCCAAATATTTGGCACCGGAAAATAGGTATCCCTCAAAATTTCCCACGGTGAACAGTTACATCTGAAAACACATTGGAACGGGAGTCAGAAGGCAGGATGTTTAGCTAAGACGCTGTGGCATTATTCTGCAATACAGAGTATGAGATTAATAGTCTCATCCGCCAGCTTTAAACCCTAAGTTTGCAGAGCTGTGCAGACCTGGAGGGATTAAACCACCAATATTACTACTTGGGGGCAACTTGTCAAAACAGGTAAAAGAGCTCAATAAGGAGGCCAATACCCTGGGGCTCATAAAGGCGGCAATAGGCAGGATCTCCTACACATGACAACAGCACCTCCACGCACCCACCAGCAGGAAGACACACAGAAGCTGGTGAAAGCTCAAAGGCTGGGCTACAGGACAGAGGTCTTTTAGGCCTGGCCCAGACCGGCCTTCGTGGAAGACGTGCAAACCCAAATCCCAAATCCAAAAACCGACGCCACAACCTCTACGGCGACTGCAAGGAAGAAAACAAACTTTCCACTGGTCACCATGGAGGTAGGGGGGTCTAGTCTCATCCAAAAAACAGGAGGTGTAAATAACACACATTGGGTGTAGATTACATTTTCTTGGGAGACATGGAGTGCAATAACTACTAACACTTATTTTCTACCTAGTGTTCAGGGATATACAATTGTATTTGTGCAAAAGATTTCCCGATTCAGCATGTACCGAACTGAATGTCCGTGCCTTCACGAAAAGAAAAACTGGAAACGCATGCTGACCTGGAGAGGCTCGATGCTAGGGAATCATGGGGAAATCCCAACACGACTCTTTGGAATTTGTGTCAATATCTTTACGAAAAACAAAAAGATGTGGTTACCAATCATTCAGGTCTGACAAAACTGAATATATTGTGCAGTAAATTCATTCGAAATTGGAAACCTTTGTTACTGCCAAACAATTGATCCATAGGCTACTTTATGAATTGCATCCATTAAAAGATGCTTACTATACAGTGCCTATGCGGAAGGATTATAGACGTTATTAATTCTAAGCTAACACCTTCCACCACTAAGGACTACTTGGGGTTCACCTTTGACTTAGTCTACATGTGGGTAACTTATCAAAGGAAGGTACAGACTTAACTGAGGCCAACAACCTCATTGACATCAGTAAACCACCTATTCGACTGGTAGCAGCCACACTGTTTGACCTTTGTATTACCAATAATTACAAGGACAAAGGTATACGCAAATAAAATCAATACTGGTCATGTGTAGAGACCAATGAGGCTACCAAACTAAGCAATCACAGAATTACAATGATAGGGGAAATATTGGGCATTGTTCAAACCCTATCATTGTCAGCAACCATTCAGTGGTGCTACAAACTGATGCCAGTGTTCATGGTTGGCGTGTTACTAACCCCATCTCTAGTTGTGGATATAGATGGGATGCACAAGAAGTATCATTGCTTCAGATACATGTCATAAACTACTTGGAAATGTTGGGTGCGTTTTATGGACTAAAATCATACTGTTCAGAAATGCATCACCTGCATGTTAGACTACAGATTGATAACACCACCATGGTGACATATACTAACTACATGGGTGGAATCAAATCGGTATCATGTGATAATCCGGCTAACACAATTTGGCAATGGTGTATTCAGAAAAACATTTGAATATCAGCTAGTTACCTACCAGGTAACCTCAAATTTAGTGGCAGACACCAGGTCACGCAAATTCAATGACAAACATCGAATGGGTGTTGGACCGCAAAGTGTTTGCTGATATTGTAGCATGATATGAAACACCAGAGATTGATCTATTGCATCTCGGCTTAATCACCAGTTGCCTATCTGTGTTTCTTGGGAATCAGACTGGGGCATCAGCAATGGATGCCTTCTCGCTGCATTGGGGGGGGGGGGGGGGGGGGGGGGGGGGGGGGGGGGCTTTGTTCTTCTTATGCATTCCCTCCTTTCTGCCTCGACAGTCGGGTATTACTTTCTTTACTTTCCTACAACTTCTACCTGGCTCTCCGTTCAAAAAAAACATGTTGGCGGTACAAAAATGTATAAGATATATGTGTTGGGTAGGATTGTAATTACCCGTACTACTAAATAAAAATAAAAACAACAAAAAAAATAAAAAAGCAAAAAATTAAGTAAACCATTTCCGGACCTGGGTCTAACAAACCGAACAATGAACATATACAGCGGCTCACAGGCAGTCCACGAAGAAACTATATCGGGTCCACATCAGGAAGTGGGAGATATTGTTCTAGGAACAACACTACTGTACGACAAACATAACTCTGTTCTGAAATTCCTGGCTAGCCTCCACTATGAGGGGCTTAGGTTAGTGCCACACACTGCGCCAGAAGTGTCTTTTCAGTATTCTGGGGCACGGATCAGAGCATCATTCTGTCGGGTCTCACCCCCTGGTGACTAAACTCATGAGGTGAATTTTGTCTCTGGAGATGGGTTAAAATTGTCATTGTTGTTAAACATTTAGTTTGTAACAGAAACTAAAATATCCTCCAAGTTTAGTGGCAGGACAAATTGAATCCACCATCTTCAAATATTGTTACTAATCGCAAATTTGTGTAGAAACCAAGAACTGCAGGCGTTGGTTAATACACAAAAGGACACCCTAGTCATCCTGCTAGTTTCACAGTTTGTATCCCTTCGTTGTCACTTCTTCCACAGCCAACATTGGACCATTCTGGGCTCCTCCTTTCACAGGTCATCGGCGTTGGCTCTGATTTATTCCGAACCTTTTCATATCTCTCGTTTCCCTGTCCTCTGACTCTCAGTGTGAAGAAGGGTCTCGACCTGAAACGTCAGCTATTTCTTTTCTCCAAAGATATAGGCCAGGCAGAATGGATGTGTAACTGATTCCTTGCTCTCACAAGCCCGTGACTCAGACTGAAGCAACAACGTTTTAACAGAAGATGGACACTAAAAGCTGGAGTAACTCAGCAGAACAGGCAGCATCTCTGGAGAGAAGGAATGGGTGACGTTTCGGGTCGAGACCCTTCTTCAGACCTGAAGACTGAGTTTGAAGGGTCTCGACTCGAAACACCACCCATTCCTTCTCTCCAGAGATGCTGCCTGTCCCACTGTGTCACTGAGTCTCATTTCATCGGCTTCATGTATTGTACGCATGGAAGAGACGCTTTATGTGCCCCTTGCATCTATTCATCCAAGTTTGCTCTTAATGAAATCTCACATCTTTGCGAGGGAGGGATGGAATGGATGTAACCACCGGCTGAAGCAAAGGCATAATTAGGACAGGGAAATAATCCCACCACTTAATTAACCAGGTTCCCGATTGTAAGAACTATTTATACATGTAACATTTTTGTTTTTAAATCAATGTAACTGTTTTTTGATTTTTAATGCCGAGTTAAAACCCCGTCCTGTGGGAAGGGCTTGTGGCAGCTGGTTTCATATCGCCTTCATTGTTGGTAGGTGCTGTCCTTCCACATGGACCACTTAACTTGGTGCTTGCGTTCAGAGTGCCCAGTCACCTATGGCTTGTGTGGGAAAATGACCCCCACCCTCCTGTCTCCACCGGCCAGTGATGTGATGGACGTGGGGGTCTGGACCAATCGCTGACCAGTCCAGCTCCCCCCCGGCGACATCATGTCCGTTATTTGACTTTTCGGCTGAGCATCCATTCAGTAAATGGAGCAGAGCCGGCACCCCGTGGAGCAGAGCCTTTGCAGCATGGGCTACAATCAACCACAGTAGCATCCTATGTCTAATCCCAACTCAGTTCTGCAGTTGCTGATCTACATGTGAATGATTTAACGATCTATTAACTTCCCTTCCTTCCCAGCTCCAAAGATTCACCAGGACAATATTCCACCGCGCAAAAGGTCAACAGGTTCTGCTTCTCATCGACGTCTCCCGACAGGCATGGAGATCTGGATGTGGATCCAGATCTGGAGCTCCTGCATGTGGATGCTCCAGATCTGGAGTGCCTGGCCATGAAGGTAAATGTGCAGGAAGGAACTGCAGATGCCGGTTTACACTGAAGATGGAGTAACTCAGCGGGCCAGGCAGCATCTCTGGAGAGATGGAATGGGTAATAGTTCGGGTTGTGACCCATCTTCAGAAAAACAAAGGGAAAAAGCGTCACCCATTCCTTCTCAACAGAGATGTTGCCTGACCCGCTGAGTTACTCTGGCATTTTGTGTCTAAGAATATAAAAACCGATGTTTTTATATGGACTCATGACATCTCAATCCCCATTTTACACTGAATGGGCTCTTGTTGCCAAAATCTCAACAGCAATGTTGTGACACGCTCGCCCTGCTACTCCGTTATTGCTGATTATGCAACCTTTTTGTGTTTAAATTCCAAGTTTGCAACACCTCAGATTCCTAAATCTCCATTAGAGAAAGAATCCTGATGCTGACACCGTTTTTTGAATATTTCCCTATTTCCTTTTCTTGCATGGAAGGTTTTCGACAATGTTCTGTAATTTCTTTATCTTCTGTTAGCTGGATTGCTTCCTTGTTGCAATCTTGTCCAGTTCTGCCGCATGCCCAGCAATTAGCTCTCGTTGAGCTCCAGTACCCACTCCGCTTGTTTCTGTTTCAACTTCTTTACTCCCAAATGTCTTTGAAGACCCAACTTGACAATCGATCCTCTCCAGTCAAGACTTTGTTTCATTTCTTCAGCTTCTCAAACTTCATTCCAGACATCAGCCTTCCGACAAATAATGCAAAGGCACAGTACAAAGAAGGGACCCGAATCAATATGTCATCTGTACATCTTCCTCCAGAGATGCTGCCTGACTCACCAAGTATTCCAGCACTTTTTTATTGCCAAATGCACAACTGCCCGGCATCCATTCTCTGGCAAATGCTGTTGGTTCTCGCACACTAACACTGTCCCACACACACTAGGGATAATTTACAATATTTACCAAAGCCAATTAACCGACAAGCCTGTACGTCATTGGAGTGTGGGAGGAAACCGGAGCTCCCGGAGAAAACCCACGCAGGTCATGGGGAGAAGGTACAAACTTTGTACAGACAGCGCCCGTAGTCAGGATTGAACCAGGGTCTCTGGCGCTGTGAGGCAGCAACTCTACTGCTGCACCACCGTGATGCCCTCTTAAAGGCGGTGTTTACAAACGGCCAATGACCCACACGGACTGGGAATTGCTTGTTCATTGAGCTGAATGTTTGCCCTGACAATGATGATGGGTGTTCCACCAGGACTGCCGCTGTTTGGTCTTTTGGCCTGTGCCTGATGAAGTGGGTCCCACCACTGCACGAGTGTTGCTCAGCCCCGTCTGCCTGCTCTACACATGCCGTCCCCTCACAGTCTCTGACCATCACTCATGCTGGCGACAAACCCAGGGCTTTACCAATGAGAGTTCACTAGCCTGAATAAAGGGTGGCACAGTGGCGCAGTGGTAGAGTTGATGCCTTTACAGCACCAGAGACCCGGGTTCGATCCTGACTACGGGTGGTGTCTGTACGCAGTTTGTACGTTCTCCACATGACCAGCGTGGGTTTTCTCCGAGAACTTTGGTTTCCTCCCACACTTCAGGATCACACAGACCAGACTTCCCACCATTGACTCCATCTACACTCCACGCTGCCTCTGAAAAGGGAGACCATAATCAAAGACTTATCCCGACCCGGTCATTCCTCCTTCTCCCTGCTCCGGTCGGGACTTTGAAAGCGCACACCACCAGCCTCAGGAACAGCTTCTTCCCCTCTGTTATCAGGCTTCTGAACAGTCCTTCCATAAGCTAGGGTACCGTCTGATTCATCTCTACCCCTTGCAGACATTTGACTACGTGCATGGACCTAATGTGCTACAATGCTGAGAATAATATTCTGCCCTCTGCATCTTCTCATTTCCTCTACCTCATGTGCAGATGTGGCATCGAAGGACGAGAAGCCGAAGCAAAGAAGTGGAAGCCAAATAACCGAACAGAAACAAAGCTGAAATGCCAAATAACAGTAAGCGTACAAAACCGAAAGGCTGCTTCGCCCTAAAAGCCAACTCACTGAATGGCCGCTTTGCCGAAAAGTCAAATAACGGACATGACGTCGCCAGGGGGGCGGGACTTGTCAGCGATTGGATCTAGACCCCCGCGTCCATCACATCACTGGCCGGTGGAGACAGGAGGGTGGGGGTCATTTTCCCACACAAGCCATAGGTGAATGGGCACTCTGAATCCAAGCACCAAGTTGTAAGCGGTCCATGTGGAAGGACAGCACCTATCAATATTGAAGGCGCTATGAAACCAGCTGCCGCAAGCCCTTCCCACAGGATAGGGTTTTAACTCGGCATTAAAAATCAAAAAACAGTTAAATTGATTTAAAGACAAAAATTCATGTATAAATAGTTCTTACAATCAGGAACCTGGTTAATTCAGTGGTGGGATTATTTCCCTGTCCTAACTATGCCTTTGCTTCAGCCGGTGGTTACATCCATTCCATCCCTCCCTGGCAAAGATGTGAGATTTCATTAAGCGCAAACTTGGATGACTAGATGCAAGCGGCATGTAAAGCGTCTCTTCCATGCGTGCAATACATGAAGCCGATGAAATGAGACAACTGTCACACCAAAGATAGACACAAAATGCTGGAGTGACACAGTGGGACAGGCAGCATCTCTGCAGAGAAGGAATGGGTGTTGTTTCGGGTCAAGACACTTCAGACTCAGTCTTCAGGTCTGAAGAATGGTCTCGACCCGAAACGTAACTCTAGCATTTTGTGTCCATCTTCGGCTAAAACAGTTTACAGATTATCTGGTGTTTTGTGCCTAGGAGCTTGTTGTGTGCGTTACGCAGGCAACCAGATGGTAATAAATGAATCGTGTGGGGGTTAGGGTGAATCACCCTGGTGTGGGGTCCAATGGCGGTGCATCGCGGTCAGTGACTCTGGGTGGGCGGAGGGACCTGCCTGTCCCACACCTCTGCTCCACCCGGCGCTGCCGACACACAGCCCGTCACAGTGCGGCTGTACGGGGGAGTTGAGGCGGGGGGGCAACGGTGGCCGTGGGAGAGTGGGGGCTGTCCCGAGGGATGCGCTCCTTCGGCCGCTTACAACTTGGTGCTCAGGTTCAGAGTGCCCATTCACCTATGGCTTGTGTGGGAAAATGACCCCCACCCTCCCGTCTCCATCGGACAGTGATGTGATGGATGTGGGGGTCTGGACCTATCGCTAACATGTCCAGCCCCCCCGACGGCGACGTAATGTCCATTATTTGACTTTTCAGCAGAGCGGCCATTCAGATAGTTGGCTTGTAGGCGACGCAGCCTTTCGGTGAGTAGGCGTTTCGGCAGAGGTGCCTTTCGGTGAGTTTGTGTTTAGGCGACACAGCCTTTTGGTTAGTTGGCTATAGGCGACCCGCCCTTCCGGTTAGTTTGCATTTAGTCGTCCCTCCCTTTTGGTTATTTGGCATTTCGGCTTTGTTTCCGTTAGGATTCCACTTCTTTGCTTCGGTTTCTAGTCCTTCGACCCACGTCCGGGTACCGCTCTACCCATTGTATTTCTGTTTCAGTTTCTTGTATTTATGTGTAGTATTATTGGATCTATTTGGAGAGCTTGCAGAAGTAAGCTTTTCACTACACCTCTATATAGCTGCAATCCTGACACTAGTTCTCTCCGTACACCTCTGGGAAATGTCGCTCGACTTTGGATAACTTGCCAACAGTAACTAAAATAACACTTTGTAAAACCCAGCAATTATGTTATCTTCCAGAAGAGAAAGTAATTCCAATAATCCAGAGAATTCCAATTACCACAAACTCTTAATCTAATTCTCATCCCATAATTTTCCATTTGCCTTCCTTGGGCTGAGATACTTCTGTGCCGGGGTTGGAAAGGCTCATCACACTCCGGGCCAGCAATGAGACTCAGAGTTACACAATCCCTTGTGTCCACAGTCCCATCACCACATCACAAAGCAATTTAGATTTAACTTGCCAAAGCAGCAGTAACTACAACATGGAACACAAGGCAGATATATTTCAGAGCCTGTAAATGGCACCTTGTGTATATTTTCAATTTGTATCAATGAATCAAGAATATTAATGTGCAGCAGGTAGGACATTAAATAATGCAATGCTCAGCCTGGGGACTTCTTCAAGAGCAGTATCGGTCCCAGAGGTGGGTACTCTGCTGTCCTGCCACGTTCAGCTGTGAATGGTGATGGACAATTAAACAGCTAATGAGAGATGAGCTTCCAAGAACATTCACATCCAAACAGCGGCAGAGCCCAGCGCAGGAGTGCCAAGACAATGCTGAAATTATCTCCAACCAGGAGGTAATGAAATGGATGATCCACCTGAAGTCCCCATCATCGCAGAAGCCCGTCTTCTGCCAATTCCAAGAGCTTGAAGTGTTACGAACGGCTGAGAGCGCTGGATCTAACTAGAGTAAAGGGCCCAGACAATGTCTTGGCTGTCATGCTGAAGACCTGGCTCCAGGTGAAGTGGCACCTTCAGCTAAACTGCTCCAGTGCACCTGTAACACTAGCACCAACCCAACAGTGTGGGAAAATATTGATTTGAATAGAATGGAGGTTTAGTTTAGATAGACACAAAATGCTGGAGTAAGTCAGCGGGACAGGCAGCATCTCTGGAGAGAAGGTTAAAGGAATCCACCCATTCCTACTCTCCAGAGAAGCTGCCTGTCCCGCTGAGTTACTCCAGCATTTTGTGTCTATCTTCGGTTTAAACCAGCATATACAGTACCTTCCTACGGCGGTTTAGTTTAGTTTAGTTTAGACGTACAGTGTGAAAACTAACCCTTCGGCCCACCGAGTCCACACCAACCAGCGATCCCCACACACTAGCACCATCCAACACACACAAAGGACAATTAACAATTTTACTGAAGGTACCTACAAACCAGTACGTCTTTGGAGTGTGCGTGGAAACCAAAGCACCCGAAGAAAACACACATGGTCACGGGGAGATCATGCAAACTCCGTACAGACAGCACCCATAGTCAGGATCGAACCCGGGTCTCTGGCGCTGTAAGGCAGCAACACTTCTGCTGTGCCGCTGTGCACCAAAGGCCAGAGCACGAAGTAGGAATCCCGCTTACAACCCAACCAGTCTTTCAGACATCGGCAAAGGGATGGAAATGTTCACTGATATTTCTATCAAGTGTCACTTGTTTATTAGAAACAACACTGAGTTTCAGATCTTTTTATTCCCTCAAACGTTAGGTTTACAATTGATAGGAGCAGAATTTGGCCATTCGGCCCATCAAGTCTACTCTGCAATTCAATCACGGCTGATCTATCTCTCCCTCCAACTCCCATTCTCCTGCCTAATCCTCATAATCCCTGACGCCCATACCAATCAAGAATCTATCTATCTCTGCCTTAAAAATATCCCTGGACCGCCTCCACAGCCTTCTGTGGCAATGAATTCCACAGATTCACCACCCTGTAACTAAAGAAATTCCTCCTCATCTCCGTTTTAAAGGAGCATCCTTTAATTCTGAGGCTGTGGCCTCTGTTGCTAGAATTTTCCACTGGTGGAAATATCCTCTCCACATCCTCTGTATCCAGGCCTTTCATTATTGGATTCCTGAGTGACTGTCTATGAGAGGAAAGGTGGTATTTGAACAAGTGTAACATCAAGGAGCTTTGGTGCAGGTCAAAGGAATCAGACTGAAGACAGAGCTTGCACAATAAGATGTTCCCTGGCTATTGGATGGCAATCATCTCACATCCAGGGTTTCACATGCTCACATGATGTCTCAGGGCCCCATTCGGTGGGTCCATTGTGATAATTGTCAATTTCTCACCAACAAGAACAGGTCATCTGTTCTAGTGATGCAAGTGGAGAACATAAGGCACACATAAACCTCATACTGGGAATCAGTTCCCCAATCCTTGGGGAACAAGGAACGCAGAGGAAACAGAAGGATGGCTTTTGAATAAACAATTGCTCCGCCTCGCATCTCTTTCATTCTTTGGAAGTTTTTCGACATTTTTTTGAAACTTGCACAAAATCGCCGACTGAAACGCAAAGCAGAATTTAAAAAAAAGAAAAATGGGAAAATGCAGCATAATATAGATGAATGTGAGGTTACGCACGGTGGCGGCAAAAACAAGAGGGCAGATTATTATCTCAATGGGGTTAGGTTAGGTAAAGGGGAGGTGCAGCGAGACCTGGGTGTCACTGAATGTTGGCATGCAGGTACAGCAGGCATAGAAACATAGAAACATAGAAAATAGGTGCTGGTGGAGGCCATTCGGCCCTTCGAGCCAGCACCGCCTGATCATGGCTGATCGTCCCCAATCAATAACCCGTGCCTGCCTTCTCCCCATATCCCTTGACTCCACTAGCCCCTAGAGCTCTATCTAACTATCTCTTAAATCCATCTAGTGACTTGGCCTCCACTGCCCTCTGTGGCAGGAAATTCTACAAATTCACAACTCTCTGGGTGAAAAAGTTTGTTCTCACCTCAGTCTTAAATTGCCTCCCCTTTATTCGAAGACTGTGGCCCCTGCTTCTGGTTCCCAACATTGGGAAAATTTTTCCTGCACCTAGCTTGTCCAGTCCTTTTATAATTCTATATGTTTCTATAGGATCCTCCCTCATCTTTCTAAACTCCAATGAATACAAGCCTAGTCTTTTCAATCTTTCCTGACAGTCCCGCCATCCCAGGGATCAATCTCGTGAACCTACGCTGCACTGCCTCAATCACAAGGATGTCCTTCCTCAAATTAGGAGACCAAAACTGTACACAATACTCCAGATGTGGTCTCACTAGAGCTCTATACAACTGCAGAAGAACCTCTTTACTCCTATACTGAAATCTTCTTGTTATGAAGGCCAACATTCCATTAGCTTTCTTTACTGCCTGCTGTACCTGCACGCCAACTTTCAGTGACTGGTGTACAAGGACACCCAGGTCTCGCTGCACCTCCCCCTTACCTAACCTAACCCCATTGAGATAATAATCTGCCCCCTTGTATTTGCCGCCAAAGTGGATAACCTCACATTGATCTATATTATACTGCATCTGCCACGCATCTGCCCACTCACTCAACCTGTCCAGGTCACCCTGCAACCTCCTAACATCCTCTTCACAGTTCACACTGCCACCCAGCTTTGTATCATCCGCAAACTTGCTAATGTTGCTACCTAATTCCCTCTTCCAAATCATTAATATATATGGTAAACAGTTGCGGCCCCAACACCGAGTCTGGCGGCACTCCACTCGTCAGTGAAGGAAGCTAATGGAATGTTGGCCTTCATACCAAGAGGATTTCAGTATAGGAGGTTCTTGCCCAAAGTAGGTGAATCGAGGACCAGAGCACATAGGTTTAAGGTGAAGGGGGAAAGATTTAATAGAAATCTCAGGGGTAACTTTTTCACACAAAGGGTAATGGGGTATTGAACATGCTGCCAGAGGAGGTAGTTGAGGCTGGGACTATCCCAATGTTTAAGAAACAGGTACATGGATAGGACACGTTTGGAGGGATATAGGCCAAACACGAGCAAGTGGAACTAGTGTAGCTGGGACACGTTGGCTGGTGTGGGCAAGTTGGGCTGAAGGGCCTGTTTCCATGATGTATGACTCTATGCTGAATGGACTAACTCCACTGGCAAACGTAGGTGTGCCACAACAGGCAATGTATTCCATACCACCTGGCCACTCTCTTCACTGACACAGTCAGATACGCAGAACATTCAACAGCACAGCACAGGTAGAGGCCCTTCAGCCCCCAATGTCCTCCCTGACCATGACGCCAATCTAACCGTCCCTTTGTGCCTGCACATAGTCTATGTCCTTCAATATCCCAGCCTGTTCAAATGACTGTCGGTTTAAGAGGCTCTTAAATGTGGATATCGTATATCTGCTGCCCAGGCAGTGTATTCCAGGCACCTACTGTTCTCTGTGTAAAAAATGTATAAACCTCCTTTAAACTTTGCTCCTCTAATCTTAAAGCAATGCCCTCTCCTGTTTAACACTTCCACTTTGATAGAAAGACGTTGACGACCAACCCTGTCACTGCCTCTCCTAACGTTATAAACACCCGTCAGCTCATTCCTCAATCTCCAGTGTGCCATTGTTAATAAAACAAGACAGGTTTGTGCAGCCTCACCTTGCAGCTAAAACTCCCTCATCCAGGCAACACCTGATGAACGTCCTCACCCTCTCCATAGCCGCATAATCATTTCTGGTTACTGGCAGAACTAGGACTACATACAACACTCCAAATGTGGCCCAGCCAATGTGTTATCCATCACTCCTCCACTGCACCAGTATGCTGACCCAACCTTCTTCCTAGGGTGGAAATATCAAAGACTACCTTTAAGGAGAGCGGGCAAAGGGGATGTACGGGGCAAGTCTTTTACACTTAGGGTGGTGGGTGCCTGGAACACATTGCCAGGGCTGGTGGTGGAGGCTGATACCAGAGTGGCATTTAGATAGGTACATGGATATAGAGAGATATGTAACTCTTTTGGCATCAAGTACGCACAGACATTGTGGGCCAAAGGGCCTGTTCCTGTCTTGTGCTATTCTAGGTTCTAAGTTCAGCAGGTGGCGCAGTGGTCAGAGTACAGAGTGTGTACGTTCTTCCTGTCACCTGCGTGGGTTTTCTCTGAGATCGTTAGTTTCCTCCCACACCCCAAAGACGTACAGGTTTGTAGGTTAATTGACTTGGTAATAAATGTAAAATTGTCCCTAGTTTGTGTAGCGTAGTGTTCATGTGTGGGAATCGCTGGCCGGTGCGGACCCAGAGGCCAAAGGGCCTGTTTCCACGCTGTATCTCTAAACTAAACTAAAGTCCCAGGCACCATCCTCACTGCAACTTACCTAGGACAAGGTACACTAGACATCCAACATGTCTGTGATTACTGACACACACCGACTTCTACATAAGCAGTGCCATTACCTGAGATGTGCTGTACACCATATCCCTATGACAGATCCATGGTGTTACAAAAAACCTATATCTGAGATTTATCTGCCCACTTTCCCTATCTAGATTTGCATCAATCATCTGTGCTTGATGTGTACTGCTACACCTCTAACAGTTGCAACACATTTATAAAATATTTTATTCCAATTTAGGAAGTTGTATTGTTTTCATCTGACATAATTCACTTAAAAATAAGTCAAATTGCCTGCTGGTGTTCTGATGGTCTCTGCTTGATGAATGGACCAGTCATGAATGAACTCACATCTACAATGCAACAATAATCTTTTTTCTAGCTTTTTTCCAGCTTTTGAGAAAATATATCAACCATGAGGCGGCACAATGGTACAGCGGCAGAGTCGCTGCCTCACGACACCAGAGACCTGGGTTTGATCCTGATCTCGGATGCTGGCTGTGTGGAGTTTGCATGTTCTCCCTGTGACTGCATGGGTTTTGTCCATCTGCTCCAGTTTCCTCCCACACTCCAAAGATGTGCTGGTTTTTAGTTTAGTTTAGGTCAGAAACCCAACGCGGAAACAGACCGGTTAATTTACAAACCAGTACGTGTTGGAGTGTGGGAGGAAACCGGAGCACCCGGAGAAAACCCACACAGGTCATGGGGAGAACATGCAAACTCCCTACTGACAACACCCGTAGTCAGTATTGAACCTGGATCTCTGGCGCTGTAAAGCAGCAACTCTTCCACTGCGCCACTGGGCTGCACCGTGCAACCCTTTAATAGACAATAGACAATAGACAATTTAGGTTAATTGGCTTCTGAAAATTGCCCCTAGTGTGGAGGATAGAATGAGTGTACGGGTGATCGATGGTCGGTGTGGACTCTGTACGCTGAATGTTGTATTTCTAAACTAAACTAAACTTAAATACTAACTCTGGCATATCACCTGACCTATGGCATGTCTCCAGCAAATCTCAAAACAAGCCGACAAACAGCATCAAATCTTTTGCTCAGAGTGCGGGCAAAGAGAACTAGACGATATAGGTTCAAGGTGAAGGGGAAAGATTTAATAGGAATCTGAGAGGTAATTTATTCACACAAATGGTGGTGAGTGTATGGAACGAGCTGTCGGAGGAGGTAGTTGAGGCAGGGACTATTGCAACATTTAAGAAACACTTAGACGGGTACATGGACAGGACAGGTTTGGAGGAACATGGGCCAGAGGCAGGCTGGTGGGAATGGTGGAGATGGGACATGTTGGTCTCTGTGGGCAAGCAGGGTTGAAGGGCCTGTTTCCACGCTGTATGACTATGATTGTATCATTTAAAAACCTGAGCTCCAATGTACTAACCACAGTTGTGTAATCTCAGTGGACTCGTCACGGAGTCTGGTCAGTCCACGCTACCCAAAGGACTACTCTGAACCAGGTCACGTGTGGCTGTAATCAGAGTTGAGGGCAGACTCCGGAGCTTGTGGTTTGATGCATTGCATCCTGTCAAGCATGCTAATGAAGTTCAGCACACAGCCTAGTAATCAGATCATCCCTGAATACACCAAATACTGAGGAATTCCCTTCATAATCCCACATTATTTTGACAATCTCATTAGTTTCAGTTTGGATAATTGTTCATGGCATTGCGGAAATTGATTTTAATTATTCTGCCTCTAGAAATGAAAGGATTTTCACACTTAAATTATTAAAGAATCAGCACCACTATGCTTAATTTGCAATTACTATCAGCGATTTACACTGAAATCCATCACAAGACTGCGCTGAGCCCACTTCCGAATCATTTTCCTTTGGTGGAGCCAGGGATCTCTGTAACCCTCGCTAACTAACACAGACCCTTAACAACTTAATTATTTTCCTGCAAAGAAAAGACCCCTGAAGGAATAGTAAGTAGAGCAACATGATAATGATTGATTGTAGGAAGGAACTGCAGATGCGGGTTTAAACCGAAGATAGACACAAAATGCTGGAGTAACTCAGTGGGACAGGCAGCATCTCTGGAGAGAAGGAATGGGTGATGTTTCGGGACGAGACACTTCTCCAGTCTATTGACTGTCGACTTAGACAATACATGATTACGATAAAGCCATTCACAATGCACTGCTGCATGATAAGGGAATAACATTTTGTGCTGGGTAAAGCCAGTAAAGTCCGATCAAAGATTGTCCGTGGGTCCCCGTTGAGGTCGGTAGCAGCTCAGAACTGTTCTCTAGTTGTGGTAGGATGATTCAGTGGGCCGATAACACCTGGGACAAGACGGTCCCTGAATCTGGAGATGTACGTTTCACACTAACGTGAATAGGTGACGTGTGGGTCAGGACGCTTCTTCCGACTGATTGTAGTAGGGGGGAGACAACTAGAAGAAAGGTGAGGGTGGGACAAATCCTGGTAAATTGTCAGCAATTTTGGGCACCATGTCTGATGAAGGATGTGCTGGCACTGGACAGGGTCCAGAAGAGGTTTGCAAGAATGATCCCAGGAGCGAGTGGGATCAACATATAACGAATGTTTGACAGCACTGGGCATGTACTAGAATTAAAAACTGGCAAAAGAAATATGAAGCCAGAGGAAGAAGGGTCTGGACCTGAAACGTTGCCTATTTCCTTCGCTCCATAGATGCTGCCTCACCCGCTGAGTTTCTCCAGCATTTATGTCTACCTATGAAACTACAGGAAGTAATATAGATGGAAGGGGAAAGCGGGAATTGGGTGTGCAGTGCAAGCAATAATGGGAAGGAGGATGGGGGAGGATGGTTGTAGATTAATTACCTAAAATTGGAGAAATCAATTTCCATACCGTTGGGCTATAAGAATCCCAGACTGAAGATGAGATGAGATGCAGTTCTTCCAGTTACCCCAGCACTTTGTGTCTTTCTTTGCAATCTAGTATCAGCAGTTCCTAGTGTTTACAATCGGGAATAAATGCTGATCTTGTCACTCCCTAACAAGTGAATGAATAAACGCAGACTTTTCATACGCATCTGGCAGGTATTTGTAGGAACTCTCACGTGCCCGAGGTCTGGCTGGACTGGTGACTCCTGCTTCCGATCTAAACATCAGTGGCGCAGCGGTAGAGTTGCTGCCTTGCAGCGCCGGAGACCCGGGTTCGATCCCGACTACAGGTGCTGTCTGTACGGAGTTTTATGTTCCCCCCGTGACCCGTGTAGGTTTTCTCTGAGATCTTCGGTTTCCTCCCACATTCCAAAGACGTACAGGTTTGTAGGTTAATTGTCTTGGTAAATATAGAAATTGTCCAGTACAAAATTGTCCAACTTCCAGTATGGTCCCTGGTAGACTCTTCGGATGGTACAAGGTACAAGGTATCTGGCGTGTGGCTGGACTGATGACTCCTGCTTCCAGTTGAAACATCATTACCCCAAGGTCTCTTGTGTTGGAAGGAACTGCAGATGCCAGTTTATACCAAAGATAGACACAAAATGCTGGAGTAATTCAATGGGTCAGGCAGCATCTCTGGAGAAAAATAATATGAAACTGAAAAAGGGTCTCGACCGAAAATGTCACCTATTCCTTCTCTCCAGAGATGCTGACCCGCTGAGTATCTCCAGCATTTTGGGTCCACCCAAGGTCTCGTTCGATGTGATGGAAACTGCTATCCCCTCATGGAGCACAAATTCATTGTAATGCTATAAACAGAGTGGTGGAGGAACTCGGTAGGCCAGGGTAGCATGTGGTGAGGTGCACTGGTGGGCAGCTGTGTCAAAAGCCTCAGCAATGACCACCTGCTTGGCTTGACCTAGGACCACCCAGCACCGGCCCTTAGAAACATCACTGCACCCCTGCCTCAGTGGCTCCCTCTACACGGACCAATGCCGTCATGAGATCACTCTCACCAGTGCATACCATTGAGTCACATAGCAAAGAAACAGGCCCTTCAGCCCAACGGGTCCATGATGCCCCATCTAAGCCAGTCCCATTTGTCCACAATTGGCCCTTATCCCTCTAAACCCCCTATATGTTCCTGATGCTGGTGGAGTCCAGAACCAGGGCTACAGTTTAAGAATGAGGGGTAAGGCTATTTGGAACGGAGATCAACAAACACTTTTTCACACAAGAGAGATGTGAGTCTGTGGAATTCTCTGCCTCAGAGGGCGGTGGAGTCTGGTTCTCCGGATACTTTAGAGAGAGAGCTAGATAGGGCTCTTAAAAATAGTGGAGTCAGGGAATATGGTGAGAAGGCAGGAATGGGGTACTGAGTGTGGATGATCCGCCATGATCACATTGAATGGCGGTGCTGGCTCGAAGGGCCGAATGGCCTCTACTCCTGCACCTATTGTCTATTGCCTATTGATGCACGAATCCCAGCGGTGGGTAGTGTGATGATCACGACAGTCATTGACATACCAGCATCATCATTGAAGTATCGACACCTATCACCTTCCAATGACCCGTCACCACCGATTACACTTGAACTTAACTGCACACGTTCCTCAGTGTGGTCAACTCCAAGCTCAGTTTAATCCCTGATCGAATAATTTGATCCATTATATGAATCCATAATTTGATCCAGAGGGCTGTGGGGGCCAAGTCAATGTATATTTATGGCAGAGATAGATAGATTCTTGATTAGTACGGGTGTCAGAGGTTATGGGGAGAAGGTAGGGAAATGGGGTTGGGAAGGAGAGATAGATCAGGCATGATTGAATGGTAGAGTAGAACTAATGGGCCGAATGGCCTAATTCTGCTCCTATCACTTATGAAGTGATGAATGTATATAATAGACAAGCAGTGATGACACATACCGGGGAAGGGCACGCCCAGGAAGTGAGCATAGACGGTGTCCGTGTCGATGCCCAGCTCGTTCTCAGCCACCAGTGTGTAGTTGCCATTGTTGTAGTGCGTGGGCTTGTCGAAGAGCAGGCAGCCATGCAGCCAGTCCTTGGTGTCCTCGTACACGTTGGTCTTGATGTAGTCCGTCTCGTTCAGCTTGCGGCCCTGGTGCTGCCAGTGAATGGTGGGCAGGGGGTTCCCATAGACGGTGAACTGAATGCAGTGCATGTGTCGCTGTTCGGGCTCTGTCAGCTCCACAATATCAGGAGCATCTGGCAAGAAGAAGGAGAAAAGTATGTGGACTTAGTATGGGTTTGGAAAATCTCCACTCAAATTTGCTCACATCATCTCTGCCCTACACATGCACCATAGAAAGCAAACTGTGGGTTGCATTGCATTGTAGATACAAGCAACAACAGTTGGTGGCTAATAAACCATTCAAATAATACAGGAGGAGCCGGCATGGGGGAATGTCGGGAGGAGAGAGAGAGGGGGTGGAGGGAGAGGGAGAGGGAGAGGGGGAGGGGGAGGGGGGGAGGGAGGGGGAGAGAGGGAGAGGGAGAGAGGGAGAGAGGGGGAGGGAGAGGGGGAGAGGGAGAGAGAGGGGAGAGAGGGAGAGAGGGAGAGAGGGAGAGAGGGAGAGGGAGAGAGGGAGAGGGAGAGGGAGAGGGGAGAGAGGGGGAGCGCCGAGGGTCCAAGATTCAAGACACATCTATCTGCCACACGTGCCAGTGAAATGTAATCATCCTCCAGCCATGAGGGAGAGGGAGGGGGAGAGAGGAGAGGGGAAGGGCTAGCGCGGGCGCGACGGGCCGAAGGGCCGGGGGGAGGAGGAGGGGGAGGGGGAGGGGGACGGGGGAGGGGGATGGGGAGGGGGAAGGGAAATGGGAGGGGGAAGGGGAGGGAGAGGGGGAGGAGAAGCAATGAGGACCTGGCTCAGGGGTACTACTGTAACTTTGTCAGTGGTGACTATGTACATACCATGGGGATGCAAACAAAGAATTTCACTGTAATTTGTCGCGTGTGACAATAAAGTATTCCTACATTCATTCATTCATTCATTCATTTCATTCATTCATCCATTCATTCATGCATCCATTCATCCATTCATTCATTCTTTCAGGAGACACAAAATGCTGGAGTAACTTAACGGGTCAGGTAGAAAGTTTGTCCCAACCCAAAACGTCACCCACTCATGTTCTCCAGAGATGCTGCCTGACCCACAGGGTTACTCCAGCACTATGTGTCTCTACTCAGGTAGCATCACAGCATGGTTTGGGGACAGCACTGCCCACTGTTGCAGAGAGTGCTAGATGTAGCTCAGACCATCAAACAGACCAGGAACCCCATCATTGACTCCCATCTACACTTCAAGCTGCCGAAGAAAAGCAACGCAACAGAAAAGCATCCAACATAATCAAAAACACTGCACCCCGGTCATTCCTTCTCCCCGCTCCCATCCAGCAGGACATACAGAAGCTGTAAACCATGCACCACCAGACTCAGGAGCAGCTTCTTCCCCTCTGCTATCAGGCTTCTGACCAGTCCTTCCATAAACTACAGTGCTGTCTGATTCACCTCGACCCCACTGCAGACATTAGATTTTGTGTCTGGAACTGATAGGCTACAATGCTGAGAACTATATTTTGCACTCTGATTCTCCCTTTTATTCTATCAATTGTACTTGAGTTGGACTTGATTGTAGATAGCACATGTTCATTATTATCTGATTTGATTGGATGGCATGCAAACGAGGACTTATCACTGTACCTAGTGACAACAGTAAGCATGAACCTAAACCCTGCCCCACATAGTAAACATCACTCCTGGTCACTACCGGTCTCCTGCCCAACAGATTGTAACTCCATTGATCATTGAAGCATACAGGAGACCATTCTTCCCCTTTGGGTCTGTGCTGGCACTCCCAATTTGTCCCACTCCCTGTCCTTCCTGCACATCCTTACAAAGCTCAATGATCAATGATCAATCAGTGATCAATGATAGATTATTGTCACATACACTGAGGTACAGTGAAGCATTATCGTTCCATTATAAGCTCACGTTCATCATTTGGAGGAGCACAATTAGGCCATTCAGCTCTTCAAGTCTACCCCGCCATTCAATCTTCTCTCCCACTCAGCCCCATTCTCCCCATAACCCCTGACACACGTACAAATCGAGAAAGGGCCCACTAGCGCCAACCTACCTAAAACCTCTCCATACAGAGCCTCTAAACTTATTGAAATGTTTCTTAAACATTGCGATAGCCCCTGCCTCAACTATCTCCTCGAGCAGCTTGTTCCATACACCCAGCACCCTTTGTGTTAAAAGGTGACCCTTCAGGTTCCTATTGTTCACACACAGGAGTGGCCAAATCTCGCCCCCCCCCCTCCCCCCCATACTGAGTGTGTAGCAGGATGACCCCAGCAGCGCAGTGTAACGTTGTGCGGTGGTCCCCATACTCACAGTGAACGTGCAGGAGCACCGAGGCGTTCGTCATCCCCACCACGTTCTCCGCGATGCATGTCAGCAGCTTGCCGTTGTCCTCTGGGTCGATGTTAAATAGGGTCAGGTTCACAGCTGAGACCGTGGTCAGGTTGTTGTTGGTCTGGCACACAGGGAGAGAGGGAAGGGGGGAAGAGAGAGAGAGAGAGAGAGAGAGAATTCCTGACTGACCTCACAAAGAGAGAGGAGGAAGAACAATGGGGACCCGGCGTGGAGGGACCGCCATGAGGGGGGGGGGGCAAAAGGGGGAGCCGCGTGCACCGTTGTCAGCAGCGTAGGTGGCCGCAGTTCGTATACATCGGGTATGCAAGCAGAGAATTTCACTGTGACAATAAAATATCCCATTCAATTCCACTCCAAAGCAAACACTGAAAGGCCTGAACACCTCGGTGATCCAGGGATATTTAATGAACGCCCGATCTTGGCAGAAGATCCTCTGAGTGGAGTTCCTTAATTCATCAGTAATTTGCCTCAAATAGGGTCATGGTCATAGAATGATACAGTGTGGAAACAGGCCCTTCGGCCCAACTTGCCCGCACCCACCGGCCAACATGTCCCATCTACACTAGTTCTATTCGCCTGCATTTAGCCAATATCACTCTAAACCTGTCCTATCCATGTACATGTCTAACACTGCGATAGTACCTGCCTCAACTACTGCCTCTGGCAGCTCGTTCCATACACCCAACACCCTTTGCGTGAAAAAGTTCCCCTCAGGTTCCCATTAAATTTTTCACATCTAAGTCTATGTCCTGGTGGAGGCGGGTTCTCTGGATGCTTTCAAGAGAGAGCTAGATATGGCTCTTAGAAAGTCAGGGGATATGGGGAGAAGGCTGGAACGGGGTACTGATTGTGGAGGATGAGCCGTGATCACATTGATTGGCTGAATGGCCTGCTCCTGCACCTATTGTTTATTGCCCATTGTATATTATCCTCTGGTTCTCAATTGTCCCTACTCTGGGCAAGATCTGTGTGTCTACCCGACTGTTACCCTAAATGCAAATAAAATATTTATATGTTTTTCCACAGTACAGCAGTCACTTGGTTAATGCAACATTGAGGTTTTTATGAACAGTCATGCTTTGATACATCCAGGTTTATGCCTCAGTAGTTCACATGAACATACATCATTCCCGGCCACCTCAGCCCTGAGTAGACAATGGCTTCCTTTCTGGATGTCATTCTTATCCTCGCAGCCACCAGAGGCCCAGCGTGGTTTCAATTCTGGAGATACAACTCTGCAGATGCTGGCATCTTGAACAAAACACAGTGCTGGAACAAATCAACGGGTCAGGCAGCATCTGAGGAGGGAATGGACAGGTGACATTTAAGGTCTGGCTCCATCTTCACACAGGGAGAAGAAGAAGGGCCCTGTCTTGAAACATTGTCTGTCTATTCCTCCCCAGATGCTGCCTAACCCACTGAGTAACTCCAGCACCTTCCATCTTGCTCATGGTTTCAATTCTGATTAGTTTTCTCTATCTTTTCCTGATACATATTTCCCCTCATATCCATCCATTTTTTACATCAATTAGAAGAATAATCTCTGGATCTCTGTTTGGCCCATGATGTAAATTTCTGATAGTCATAGAATCCCACAGCACAGAAACAGGCACTTTGGACCAACTGATCCATGCCGACCAAGATCCTCATCTAATCCAATCTCTTTTGCCTGCATTTGGCCCAGATCTATCTAAAATATCCCATCCATGTACTGGTCCAAGTCTTTTTAAATGGTGTTATTGTACCTGTCTCAACTGCCTCCTCTGGCAGCTCATTCCATATCCTCACCACCTTCTGAGTTATATTGGAAAGAAAAATGCTTTCTTAGATGGAGAATAATGGTCAGTATTCACTACAACTGAGACACTGCAAATGTTGCCATGTTTTACCATCTTACATGTTCCGTCAGGAATATCCTTCATGATCAACATTAACCTCTTGCTAACCAGCAGTCAGGTACCCTGACATTGAATGTATTTCTTGCCAAGCTGGGCCCAATTTGTTGCTCCAGCTGAGGTTAGATCACTATGTCAATACAATACAATACAATATAATACAATACGGTTTATTTGTCACATTGCACATAAGTGCAAGTGAAATGAATATGTCAGCAGTGGTACAATGATAAAGAATACACACAAAAACACAATAAAAGTTTAACATAAACATCCACCACAGCATTCATCACTGTGGTGGAAGGCACACAAATTGGCCAGTCCTCCTCCATTTTACCCCGTGGTCGGGACCTCAACCCTCTGCAGCCGTTGCTGCGGGCGTCCAGATGGTAAAAGGACAAGGTACAAGTCCAGGTAAGTCCAGAGTCGGCTCTTCCCCACCGGAGACCGCGGCTTTAAGTTGGTGTAGGCCGCAGGCCGGCGGTCGAAGATTTAAAGTCCCCGCCGCGCCGCAGACAGAAGCACCGCAGACCGCAGGGCCGGCGGTCGAAGCTCCCCTCCAGGGGTGATGGTAAGTTCACGCCGGGCCCGCGGTAGAAGTTGGCCGCGGGCCGGCAGTGATGGCTTCTTCTTCCCCCGGGTCCCCCACGAGGGATCCCGGGCTGTAGACGCCGCGCCAGCTGGAGCTGTGCAGACCGCGCGCGGCTTCAGGCTGCCGGCTGCCCCGGGCCAGCGAAACGGAGCGCTCCCCTCCAGCGAGCCCCAGCGAGGGCTCACCCGCTCCACGCCGAGAGTCCCCGCTGCGCCCGCCGCTGAAGCCCCGGGCGCGTCTCCGGGAAAGGCCGCGCCGATCCTTGCTGTTAGGCCACGGGGGAGGCGACCTGGAAAAAGTTGCCTCTCCATGGAGGAGGCGGCCGAAACGGTTTCCCCCCTTACCCCCCCCACACCACCCCCCACACAAAACACACAAAGAAACATTCAAGTCGTCACTTGCAGGCGGAGCACCAAAGCAAATTCCTTGTACGTGAATACTTGGCCAATAAATTTATGCATTTATTCATTCATATGATGGCGTAGCGTAGAGCTACTACCTTACAGCATCAGAGACCTGGGTTCAATCCTGACTACGGGTGCTGTCTGTACGGAGTTTGCACGTTCTCCCCGTGACTGTGTGGGTTTTCTCTGAGATCTTCGGTTTCCTCCCACACTCCAAAGACGTACAGGTTTGCTTGGTATGAATGCAAAATTGTCCTTAGTGTGTGTTGGTTAGTGTTAGTGTGCTGGGATCGTTGGTCAGTGAGGACTTGGTGGGCCGAAGGGCCTGCTGCCACACTGTATCTCTAAACCAAAACGAAACAAAAATATAAAATGTAGAATAAAATAGAAAATGCTGAAAATACTCAACAGGTTATAAAACACCTGTGGAGTGAGAAGTAGAACTAGGAGTTCAGATTGATGATTCCTCGTCCAAACCGGCTAATTATGGTAATGTATCTTTGAAGATATATTGACTTGAAAGTCGGAATCTTTCAGATGAGGAATCCCAATGAATAAAACATACAAATGCTGCAAATTCACAAGTGCTGAGCATTTGTAGCATTTTCGAGTTTTAATTCATGCTGTCAGGATCTGCTGAACTTTCTTTAAGTTTTAGTTGAGTTTAGTTCAGAGATATGGTGCGGGGAAACAGGCCATTCGGCCCACTGGGTTTGTAGGTTAATTAGCCCAAATGTGCAGGAGGCAAAAGAGAAAGTGGAACATTGTAGACCTAGTACAAATGGATGATCGATGGTCATCATGGAGGGCTGAAGGGCCTGTTTCCATGCTATATCTCTAAACTAAACTAAATTAAACTAAACTCAACTAAGCTAAATTGAACTAAACTAAACTAATATATATTTATTTTTTTTACTTTATTAATTTATTGAACATGTTAAAAAAATACAAACACAAATAAACTTGTAAGCAATAAAAAAAGAAAATTAAACACAAAGGAAAACAAACAAATAAGTAACTCAAATAATACAAATAATATCGTTCATGTTCAAAAGGGGCAAGAAGAACGTTTCTGATCCTACCCCCTCTTATTTTCTATACATTTTCATGGAAAAACAAAATAATGGGAACAAATGGACCCAAAATCTGTTGCACAGTCCCCAAACAAGAAATAACCAAACAGAAAAGAAAATCACTGCTCCAGCTCATAACCATTCAATCTTTTGTTTCTGAAGAGCGTTTTTAGTTTGAATAGGGTCTTACATTTTTTCAGCTCATCATGGCAATTATTCCAGAGACTAACACCCTTTGCTGTAACACAATGGAGTTTTGCATTAGTTCTTATTGCCGGTTTTTCGAATATATAGGCTCCTCTCAGGCTGTGTTTGCTTTCTCTCCATTGGAACAACCCCTGGATATTACAAGGCAATTGCTGATTAGCTGCTTTGAACATAATTTGGATAGTTTTATAATCTGTCAGATCTTGAAATTTTAATGTTTTTAGTCTGATAAATAATGGTTTTGTTGATTGTCTGTAGGTGGTTTTATGTATAATTCGTATTGCTCTTTATTGGAGGATGAAGATTGGATGTGTATTTGTTTTGTATGTGTTCCCCCATACCTCCACACAGTAGATCATGTATGGGAGTATGAGGGAGCAGTACAGCATATACAGGGAGGCTTGATTTAGTAGGTCGTTTAATATGACAATGACCAGACTAGCTTTCATGTTTAAGGATTAGGACAAAGAGAAAAATATTGGTCAGGACAATGGTATATACGTGTTTGAGAAGGAACTGCAGACACTGGAAAATCGAAGGTAGACAAATGTGCTGGAGAAACTCAGCAGGTGCAGCAGCATCTATGGAGCGAAGGAAATAGGCAATGTTTCGGCCCGAAACGTTGCCTATTTCCTTCGCTCCATAGATGCTGCTGCACCCGCTGAGTTTCACCAGCACATTTGTCTACCTTCGTATATAGGTTCTCTCTGAAATAGTACCACAGAAACATTAATATCCAGTTCAATGGACAGACTTGCTTTGAAACCTAATCTGAAAGGCAACAGCACAGAAAATGCAGCCGTCTGTGTCCTTTCTGAAGCACTGTGGAATATCTTGCTATGTAAATTGTGTTATATGAACGCTATATTTGAATTTGTTGTGAATAAAGGCAAGGTTGGTATGTGGCAGACAGCAAGCAGCTCAGGGAACAGAACAGTAATCCTGGGACCACTAGACTTTAGTTTAATTTAGTTTAGAGATACATGGTGGAAACAGGCCATTCGGCCCACCGGGTCCGCACCGACCAGACCGCACATTAACACTACCCTACACACACTAGGGACAATTTTGCATTCATATCAAGCTAATTAGCCTACAAACCTGCATGTCTTTGCCGTTACTCTCGGGATCAAATTAGGGATATGTTCATATCGCAGACTCATGCATCAGTGCGAGTCTAACTCCACATGTAATCTGTAATCGGCCTGGCACAAGGGTATTCACTGCTGCCGTCAGCACAGGCATCACTGATCCTTCAGCTCTCAGTTTGATAAGGTGCAAATCAATGATGGAGCAGAGAAACAAGAGATGTCTCAGAAGAAGCAGATGGGGACTTGGTATTGACCATCTAACGGGACATCAACAAGTGTTAACTTGATGGAGAAAGAACAATACAAAGAGTAGCAGTGTCACTGTTGACAAGACTGCTCACAATACTCCAGGTGCAGTCTCACCAGGGCCCTGTACAACTGCAGTAGGACCTCCTTGCTCCAATACTCAAATCTTCCTGACCTGCTGAATTACTCCTGCACTTTGTGTCTATCTTCAGTATAAACCAGCATCTGCAGTTCCTCGGTACACATGTGCCGTGACTTGTCGGTGGTCAGCTTTTCTAATATATAAATCAGTCCCCAAATGTTTGGAGGTTTTGAAGCCATTTAGGCTGGGAGCAACATTGATTTGTTTCTAGGCTAATGCTGGGTGGTCTGCCCTTTTAAAATGTTAGTGTTTCCATTCAGTGGCTTTGATGCAACTAAATGGCTTCCTCAGCTATTTTAAAGGGCAGTTAGAAATCGCCCACATTGTTCTGCATTTAACTGTATGCTGCGGACCACCCTCACGGGCAGTTTAACGCAGTTTTGGGAATTACTTATCTGCCCTCCCCCTTCTGACAATGTTTGTTGAGAAATGAGGGATAACAAAGTGGAAATAAACACGTCCGCTTTCACCTGAAGGCGATCTCGCCCCACGGAGGAAGAGGACACTGAGTGAGAAAGATCACTCATTAATTGGACTGAAGATAGACACAAAAAGCTGGAGTAACTCAGCGGGTCAGGCAGCATCTCTGGAGAAAAGGAATAGGTGACGTTTCGGGTCGAGACCCTTCTTTGGTCTGATCACCTATTCCTTTTTTATCCAGAGATGCTGCCTGAGCCACTGAGTTATTCCGGCATTTTGTGTCTATGTTTGATATCGACCAGCATCGACAGTTGGGACTGGGAATTCTGCTGGAGGTAAGGCTCAGTTCATGGGAATAAATTAATTTTCAGTCATGTGAAAAGGAAACAAGAGATATAGAAGGTAAATAGGACAAATGAATGAAGGATTTGCAGAAAGCAAAGATGATCAAGGAAAGATGGAGCCCACCATTAATTAGACAGTTTGGTTTGGATGTGATCGCGTGGTGGGCTTGGTGTTCACCATAAATGTTTGTAAATCACCTCTACTAGAAACATAGAAACATAGAAAATAGGCGCAGGAGTAGGCCATTCGGCCCTTCGAGCCTGCACCGCCATTCAATATGATCATGGCTGATCATCCAACTCAGTATCCCATACCTGCCTTCTCTCCATACCCTCTGATCCCTTTAGCCACAAGTTCTACATCTAACTCCCTCTTAAATATAGCCAATGAACTGGCCTCAACTACCTTCTGTGGCAGAGAGTTCCAGAGATTCACCACTCTCTATGTGAAAAAGGTTTTTCTCATCTCGGTCCTAAAGGATTTCCCCTCTATCCTTAAGCTGTGACCCCTTGTCCTGGACTTCCCCAACATCAGGAACAATTTTCCTGCATCTAGCCTGTCCAACCTCTTAAGAATTTTGAAAGATTCTATAAGATCCCCTCTCAATCTAAATTCTAGAGAGTATAAACCAAGTCTATCCAGTCTTTCTTCATAAGACAGTCCTGACATCCCAGGAATCAGTCTGGTGAACCTTCTCTGCACTCCCTCTATGGCAAAAATGTCCATCCTCAGATTTGGTGACCAGAACTGTACGCAATACTCCAGGTGTGGTCTCACCAAGACCCTGTACAACTACAGTAGAACCTCCCTGTTCCTATACTTAAATCCTTTTGCTATGAATGCTAACATACCATTCACTTTCTTCACTGCCTGCTGCACCTGCATGCCTACTTTCAATGACTGGTGTATCATGACACCCAGGTCTCGTTGCATCTCCCCTTTTCCTAATTGGCCACCATTTAGGTAATAGTCTGCTTTCCTGTTTTTGCCACCAAAGTGGATAACCTCACATTTATCCACATTATACTGCATCTGCCATGCATTTGCCCACTCTCCCAGCCTATCTATGACACCTTGCAGCCTCCTAGCATCCTCCTCACAGCAAACACTGCCCCCCAGCTTAGTGTCATCCGCAAACTTGGAGATGTTGCATTCAATTCCTTCGTCCAAATCATTAATATATATTGTAAATAGCAAGGGTCCCAGCACTGAGCCTTGCGGTACCCTACTAGTCACTGCCTGCCATTCTGAAAAGGACCCGTTTACTCCTACTCTTTGCTTCCTGTTTGCCAGCCAGTTCTCTATCCACATCAATACTGAACCACCAATGCCTTGTGCTTTAAGTTTGTATACTAATTTCTTATGTGGGGCCTTGTCGAAAGCCTTCTGAAAGTCCAGATATAACACATCCACTGGTTCTTCCCTATCCACTCTACTAGTTACATCCTCGAAAAATTCTATAAGATTCGTCAGACATGATTTACCTTTCGTAAATCCATGCTGACTTTGTCCAATGATTTCACCACTTTTCAAATGTGCTGCTATCCCATCTTTAAAAACTGACTCTAGCAGTTTCCCCACTACCGATGTTAGACTAACTGGTCTGTAATTGCCCGTTTTCTCGCTCCCTCCCTTTTTAAAAAGTGGGGTTACATTAGCTACCCTCCAATCCTCAGGAACTACTCCAGAATCTAAAGAGTTTTGAAAGATTATTACTAATGCATCCACTATTTCTGGAGCTACTTCCTTAAGTACTCTGGGATGCAGCCTATCTGGCCCTGGGGATTTATCGGCCTTTTATCCATTCAATTTACCTAACACCACTTCCTGGCTAACCTGGATTTCACTTTGTTCCTCCATCTCCTTTGACCCACGGTCCCCTGCTATTTCCGGAAGATTATTTATGTCTTCCTTAGTGAAGACGGAATCAAAGTAGTTATTCAATTGGTCCTGCCATGTCCTTGTTCCCCATGATCAATTCACCTGTTTCTGACTGCAAGGGACCTACATTTGTTTTAACTAATCTCTTTCTCTTCACATATCTATAAAAACGTTTGCAGTCAGTTTTAGTGTTCCCTGCCAGTTTTCTTTCATAATCTATTTTTCCTTTCCTAATTAAGCCCTATGTCCTCCTTTGCTGGTCTCTGAATCTCTCCCAGTCCTCTGGTAGGCTGCTTTTTCTGGCTAATTTGTACGCTTCATCTTTTCCTTTGATACTATCCCTGATTTCCCTTGTTATCCACGGATGCACTACCTTCCCTGATTTATTCTTTTGCCAAACTGGGATGAACAATTGTTGTAGTTCATCCATGCAGTATTTAAATGCCTTCCATTTCATATCCACCGTCAACCTTTTAAGAATTAATCGCCAGTCAATCTTGGCCAATTCACGTCTCATACCCTCAAAGTTACCTTTCTTTAAGTTCAGAACCATTGTTTCTGAATTAACAATGTCACTCTCCATCCTAATGAAGAACTCAGCCATATTATGGTCACTCTTGCCCAAGGGGCCACGCACAACAAGACTGCTAACTAACCCTTCCTCATTTCTCAATACCCAGTCTAGAATAGCCTGCTCTCTCATTGGTTCCTCTACATGTTGGTTTAGAAAACTAATGAAGCAAAGTCTCAGTTAGAGAGTACATGGAGACTATGTTTATTATTTATTAGGAAAAAATATATTAATTATGTTAACGAGATGCAATTTATATGGGCAGATTGGGTTAATTAACATGCAGGCTGTTCTTTCATTCAAAGGCAAACTCATTACTGACTAATCTAAAAATAAAAAGCTGGCTCGGATCTCAACAGTGCCTGGGCAAAGCTGCGTCCCGCGGGATGCTCACAGCTTGATGTCAAGAGCATTCACCTGACCCTTTCTGCACACGATCGCTCATTAATTGTCTGAGCAAGTATTGAGCCCTGTGCTGGGATACAGCATTGAATGCACTGTAACAAGTGTTACAAGTCTGAAGAAGAGTCTCGACCCGAAACATCACCCATCCCCTCTCTCCAGGGAAGTTGCCTGTCCCGCTGAGTTACTGCAGCTTTTTGAGTCTATCAACAAGTGTTACAATGCAGATTCCCCTTCT
The DNA here is from genome assembly GCF_028641065.1 of Leucoraja erinaceus. Lineage (NCBI taxonomy): Eukaryota > Metazoa > Chordata > Chondrichthyes > Rajiformes > Rajidae > Leucoraja > Leucoraja erinaceus. Next base: position 21,977,355 of record NC_073409.1, on the reverse strand, counting down.
TCAGACTGGGTAGGGATATGTGAAATGCGAGATACAGATGATGATGTGGAGAGATAAAGCACAATGAATGAAAGATATGCAAAAAAGTAACGATGATAAAGGAAACAGGCCATTGTTCGCTGTTTGTAGGGTGAAAACGAGGGATTGGACAGGCTAGATGCAGGGAAAATGTTCCCGATGTTGGGAGAGTGCAGAACCAGGGGACATGATTCATGAATAAGGGGAAGGCCATTTAGGACTGAGATGAGGGAAAACATTTTCACCCTGAGAGTTGTGAATCTGTGGAATTCACTGCCACAGAAGGCAGTGGAGGCCAATTTGCTGGATGTTTTCAAGAGAGAGTTACAGTAGATTTACCTCTTAGGACTAACGGAATCAAGGGATATGGGGAGAAAGCAGGAGCAGGGTAGGATGATCAACCTTGATCATATTGAATGGTGGTGCTGGCTTGAAGGGCAGAATGGCCTACTCCTGCATCTATTTTCCTTGTATCACATGTGACATCACAGTGAAATTCATTGTTTTATACACCATACACAAGGTTTGCAAAGAGTCGCCACGTACAGGATGCTGACACAGTTACAAAGTAGTCCCCAACAGTCCCTCTTTGTCTATAGAACAGTACAGCATAGGAACAGGCCCTTCGGCCCACAATGTACATGCTGAATATGAAATCAGATTAAACGAATCTCCTTGTCCTGCACATGAGCCACATCCCTCCATTCCCTGCATATCCGCATGCCTAGAGTTCCATGTGATTTGAGAATAGCCAAACCTGCGTTTGATGTGTTTTTCTTGCTGAGGTTATTAGTCAGGTGCTGGTGACTTTTTTTTGACGTAAGTAGAATAACTGGAACTGTGAATGTGAACCTGGGGTCAGGATCCAAGGAATGAAACCAGCGCTTCAGCTCGAGGCCCTAAAGTGGGTCTCATTATACAGGCTCACAAATAGCACGACGAGGTTCATTAAAGGCATGCTTCCCCTGGGTGTAAATGATGGCGTACTTTCATGTAGACTCAGGGCTCTAACGGCGACAGAAAGTGTTGTTGCGTGCTCTCTGATGGCAGAAGTGAGAGCCAGTTGTGACCTTTGCTACTCTTTGTATATCTCCGATAAAGGGAACGCACTTGATACTCTGCATTCCCAGGGTCAGGAAGAACACGAGAGAAATCGAGATTGCTTGTTTAGTTGAGTTTAGTTTAGAAATACTGAGCGGAAACAGGCCCTTTGGCCCACCGAGTCCGCACTGACCAGTGATCCCCGCACACTAAAGCCCATGTCCCACTTAGGAGACCTAAACAGCAACCTCTGGTGACCTTGCCCGCCACCCAAAAAAAAAAACAAGGTCGAGGTGACCTGCAACCTCCTACCACCTCCCACACATATGTTGAAAACCTTCCTCGACTATGAAGAAAACCGGCTTCGACTAGACCTGCGAATACAAAATTATCGATTTTTAAAACGGCAACCTATTTTTAGTCGAGGCCAGTTTTAATCATGATGAAAAAATAGCAGCAACCTAGATGAAGCCTCGACCATGCAGAAACCACTTTCAACCATTAGGGAGAGTGACCAAAACCTCCGGTGACCTCTTGGAAACCTTGGGTGGCGGCCAAGGTCACCAGAGGTCTCTAGGGCTGGAAGGCAGCAACTCTATCACTGTGCCACCAACAGTGCTTGTATTATTTATTTAAATACTGGAATGAACATTTATTGACTACAAATTGATGACCAATACTGATCACTTCTTGGAACTTGACTGATGGGACTCCATTATCCACTCAGGCGCTGCTCCACATACACTGGGCTTTCCCCATGATGGCCAGTGATGGTGGGAACTCCACTGGGAACTTCTCAGAAAGGTTGTGCTACTTGTGCAGCAGGTGCAATTGATGTGCAAATTAAGATGCATTTATCTCCAAGCATCAATCTTTTGAGCAAAGTGGTCTTTATTCTGGGATCCAACCATCGTTCAGTGTGTTCATTTGCTGTTTGTGGGACTGTGCTATGCAAAGAGAGCCTGGCATGTTGAGAGCACTGCACCAGAGCCGAGATCCACTTAGATAAATTCTGCCTACGATGAACCTTCTTACCTCTTTACCTGATTATGAACCTATGTTAGACACCACTGGCCTTCTGCCCCTGAGCCCAATCCCTCCATGTGCCCCTGGTGGAGCTGTTGCCTCACACCGCTCGAGACCTGGGCTCGATCCTGACCTCCAGTGCTGTCTGTGTGGAGTTTGAATGAATAAATGATACTTTATTTGCACGTTGCGTGTGGCAGGTTCTCCCTGTGACCATGTGGGCTTCCTCCTGGCTCCAGTTTCCCCGCACTTCCCAAAGGCACGCGGGTTTGAGGGATGATTGGCCTCTATAAATTTCCCCCTTGTGTGTAGGGAGTGGATGACAAAGTGGGATAACATGGAACTAGTGCGAACGAGCATGGACTCAGTGGGCCGAAGGGCCTGTTTCCATTCTGTATCTCCAAACCTATAACTAACACCCCCATCCCTCTCCCATGTGACAAAGTGTGGCCTTAACCCTCCACACCTCCAGATTCAGGGACAGTTTCTTCCCAGCTGTTATCAGGCAGATGAATCATCCTACCAGAGAGCAGTCCTGAACTACTATCTACCTCATTGGTGAACCTCGGACTACCCTTGATCGGACTTTGCTGGCTTTACCTTGCACTAAACGTTATTCCCTTATCATGTATCTGTACACTGTAGACGGCTGAATTGTAATCATATATTGTCTTTCTGCTTACTGGGTGGAACGCAACAAAGAGCTTTTCACTGTACCTCAGCACACGTAACAATAAACTAAACTGAACTATAATACCTTGGAGCTTGGGCGCTACTGAAACTCTGCAGTAGCAAATGATCCTTCATGCTGCAAGCAATAATCATACAGTGTGCCATCAGGGAAGGCTGGATCCTCCAGTCAAGAGGATTTATCCCTAACAAACAAAATCCAACTGTAACCATGGCCTAATTATCTCCCTACCTTAATTAGCAATGCTCATTTACAAGCTCAGTTTACATGACATTAAACACTGCCCTTTTAGTAAGGTGACAACATACAGTCAGTGCAGCCTTTAAAACAATGCAGTCTTCAACTTCACTGATATTCTGTTAGATCTTGACAAAATGAAAAACAAAATGAAGCTACATTTCCACATTCACGTTGCAACCTGCTGGAGACTGTGCTCTATAGGTAGGGCCAGGCCTGTGTTCATTTGTGGTTTTGTGGGACTGCGCTGTGCTAAATTAATTAGAAATCGCTCTCAAAAGTGTTTAAATCCTACAAGCAAGTTATTGGTTATGTAACACTTTGCCATGAAGTTCAAGATGTATGGGAGATATACTGTATGTAACATACGAGATACAGATGCTAGAGATGTGTCTGAACAGTGAGCCAGAATGTCGAAATGCATTTCGTTGTCTCTGTAGAATGTCGAAACAAGGAACTGCAAATACTGGTTTACACCAAAGGACACAAAGGGCCAGGCAGCATTTCTGGAGAACATGGAGGAACATGGGCATAGGGGACGTTCCTCAGGGCAAGACCCTTCCTCAGGGTAGGGGGGGGGGTAGGAAGGGGGGGGGGGGGGGGGGGGGGGGGGGGGGGGGGGGGGGGGGGGGAGGGGGGGGGGAGGGGGGGGGGGAAGTGGGAGAGAGGAGATGAAGGACAGAGCATGGTTTCCAGAATTAAAATTGTCCATTAGAAAAGTCCCAACCTGAAATGTCACCTATCCATGTTCTCCAGAGATACTGGCTGCCCCACTGAGTTACTCCAGCAATTTGTGTCTATCTTCAGTGTGAGCCAGCATCTGCAGTTCCTTCCTACACTTTGAGTTTAGTTTAGAGATTCTGATGATGGGAAGCAGGAAGGGGAGATCTCTCTATCTCACCCGCTGGTATTCAGGATGGCTGCAGAGACCTGATCTGGCAGCAACTAATTTAACAAAAGCTTTGTCCCACTGCTCAGGATGCCCACATTAACACGCCATGCTGCCTAGCCGCACGTTGAAGCTTTGGGGAGCTTTCAACTAGAGTTGAATAAAACCCGCGCAGGAAGATCAGCACAAAATGTGAAATGAGCCCAGATACTGAACACACGGCAAGCTCTATAATATCCCCACACACCAACTTCACACAGTAGCAATGATCAAAAGAACAATTAGGCAGAGGATGGCATCTGCAAATTTATTAAAGCATCGGATTGCAAATCGTAAAATTGCCTTGATTTAATTCTTTTAGTAAAGGTCAGGCAATGAGGATTAGACTCACAGTGTGATTGCAACAAGAAAAGAAGTAAATGAATTGTGAGGACGACGGCATTCATCTTAATCCTCCTCTCCGCACTCCTGCTGCTCACCCCAACAGGCAGATAATGTCATCTCTCGTGTCTGCCCGCTTAATGCTAGTAAACACTGTGTCTAATACAATGCCTTTTGTCTTTCGGCAAGTCAGTCTCGAGGTCCTCTGCAAATGGATTAATTTAAATGATGGAAGATGTGCTCACTTATTAAAAGCCACACCGGGCAAATTGATTAATATTTCCCAAACCCTTTCTTATTTCATCACTTTCTCAGTGAATTACTCCAATCGGCAGGGACCAAACGCTGAGCAGACAACACGGAAATATTCTACCAACACCGGATAACACGGTTCTCCCTTGATTGAAACCAGTAATATATATAGTGGTAGACAAAAATGCTGGAAAAACTCAGCAGGTGCAGCAGCATCTATGGAGTGAAGGAAATAGGCAACGTTTCGGCCCGAAACGTTGCCTATTTCCCTCGCTCCATAGATGCTGCTGCACCCGCTGAGTTTCTCCAGCATTTTTGTCAACCTTCGATTTTCCAGCATCTGCAGTTCCTTCTTAAACAATATATACAGTGGCATAGGGACAGTCCATTCAGTCCATTTGATCTTTTGACTGCACTTTCTACTGTGGGAGCTAGCAATGATACTTTTTCCCTACATCTAGCCTGTCCAATCCCTTAAGAATTTTCTATGTTTTTATAAGATATCCTCTCATCCTTCTAAATTCCAGTGACCTCTCCGACTTTAATTATCCTGCCTCTCCTCTCTCCCAGCTTTCATATCCCCCCTCCCCACCGACAATCAGTCTGGAGAAGGATCGTGACACAAAAGGTCACCTATCCATGTTCCCCAGAGATGCTGCCTGACCCGCTGAGTTACTCCAGCACTCTGTATCCTTTAGTGGAAAACTTGCTAGGTTAGTTCAAGTGAATTGCAGAACATTTGTGCTGTCCCATGAAACATGAGAATGATAGGGATGAGTGTACCACACTGGGGTTGTGTTGGACCTGCATGCTACATGCTTATTGTGGCGACACGGTGGCTGGGAAATACTTTGTTTTGCAAACAACCCAGTAAAATCATACAACAGACTTCACCTCGGCAGTTCACGAGTGTCGCCACATTTTGGTGCCCACAAAGTTACAAAAGCTTTGTCATCCCAATGTGATGTTGCTTGTCCATTCTCTCCACAGAACCTGTCTGAGTCGAGACCCATTCAATTACTCTAGTGCTGGTTGAGTTTTGCATTTTAATTCCACTCTCCAGATAGTTGCCCTGAACAGTTGGATTAAGAGAGTCATACCCTGGTAACAGGCTTTTCGGCCCAACTTACCCATGCTGACCAAGATGACCCATGTACACTGAAGATAGACACAAAAAGCTGGAATGCCTCAGGCAGCATCTTTGAAGAAAGGAATAGGTGACATTTGCTGTCGAGACCCTTCTTCAGACCGACTGTGAAAAAGGGTCTTGACACGAAACATCACCCATTCCCTTTCTCCAGAGATGCTGCCTGTCCTGCTAAGTTACTCCAGCATTTTGTGTCTATCTTCGGTTTAAACCAGCATCTGCAGTTCCTTCCAACACACTGCCCCATCTACACTTGTCCCACCAGCCCATGTGTGGCCCATATCACTCGAAACCTGTCCTGTCCATGTACCTGTCCCAATGTCTACAAATGTTATAACCATATAACCATATAACAATTACAGCATGGAAACAGGCCATCTCGACCCTTCTAGTCCGTGCCGAACACATAATCTCCCCTAGTCCCATATACCTGCGCTCAGACCATAACCCTCCATTCCCTTCCCATCCATATAACTATCCAATTTTTTTTTAAATGATAAAAACGAACCTGCCTCCACCACCCTCACTGGAAGCTCATTCCACACAGCTACCACTCTCTGAGTAAAGAGGTTCCCCCTCATGTTACCCCTAAACTTCAGTCCCTTAATTCTCAAGTCATGTCCCCTTGTTTGAATCTTCCCTACTCTCAGTGGGAAAAGCTTTTCCACGTCAACTCTGTTGTTGCCTCTTTTTGCCTCCTGTGGCAGCTCGTTCCATATAACCACTACCCTCCCTGTAAAACGCTTGTCCCTCACGTTCCTATTCAATCTTTCCCATCTCACCTTAATATGTCCTCTGCTTCTTAATTCCCCATACTCTGGGTAAAAGACTGTCAATATACCCTATCCATTCCCCACATGATTTTGTACACCTCTATAAGATCACCCCTCATCCTCCTTTGCTACAAGGAGTAAAGTTTAGTTTAGTTTACTTCAGTGTGGAGATACAGCGTGGAAACAAGCTCTTTGGCCCACCGGGTCCTCGCCGACCAGCGATACCCGCATAATTAACACTATCGTACACCCATTAGGGACATTTTTTTACATTTACCAAGCCAATTAACCTACAGACCTGTACGTCTATGGAGTGTGGGAGGAAACCAAAGATCTCGGAGAAAACCCACGCAGGTCACGGGGAGATGGTACAAACTCCGGACAGACAACACCTGTGGTCGGGATTGAACCCGGGTCTCCGGCCCTGCATTTGCTGTAATGCAGCAATTATACTGCTGCGCCCCCGTGCCGCATAGCTTGAGCCTCTCCCAATAGCTCAGGCTCTCAAAACCTGGCAACATCCTCGTAAATCTTCTCGGCTCGCTTTCCAGCTTAACAACATCTTTCCTATTGCCAGGAGACCAAAACTGAACACAATACTCCGTGTGGTCTCACCAATGTCGTGTAGTGTTAATAAATTATTTTTTGCTGTAGTGTAGAATGCAGGTTACTGGCATTCCTCGCTGTCACTCTGTGAAATGGATGGATCGCACAGACTTGCAGCCTGAGACACTGAATCATCCCTCCTCCAGGGACGGTACTGGTGTGCAATCTTTTCAGTTGAGTTTAGTTTAGAGATACAACACAGAAACAGGCCCTTTGGCCCACCGAGTCCACGCCAACCAGCGATCCCCGCATATTAGCACCACTCTGCACACCCTATGGACAATTTACATTTATTCAAAGCCAATTAACATACAAACCTGTACGTCTTTGTGGTGTGGGAAGAAACTGAAAGTCGCGGAGAAACCCCACGCGGTCACAGGGAGAACGTACAAGCTCCGTACAGACAGCACCCGTGGTCAGGATTGAACCTGGGTCTCTGGCGCTGTAAGCGCTGTAAGGCAGCAACTCTACCGCTGCGCCAATGTGTGTTCTTCAATTAAATCAATGGGAATCAGTTAAATTAACAAGCATCTCAGATGTTTTAATACTAATCTCGTAAGATATTTTTGTTTATTACACGAAAGCCTGAGGTTTTAACGGCTTAAAGATTAAAAACCTCTCAGGCCCTAATAAAACAAATGTTATTATTGTGAAATTTAATTCCCTCTGATACAATCTTTATTTTGTGCTTCGTAAGTTGAAAATACTATCTGTAGATCAGGTTTTTTTTCCTTCCTGGTTCACTCTGTGTTTCAACTTTGAAGGAAATTACCTGAAAATCGGGAAATTCTGGTTGTCTTCAGGTAATTTTAGGGAAATTAAATAATTTCGGGACATTTCTGCATCCGGCCCGTGAAGGGGTCCAATCCGGCCCACGGGATGATTTGGGGGGGGAGGGAAAGTATATTTACGACTATCCGCGCCTGCACAGTTGGGGGAGGGAGGCCTGTCAGCTGAGTCACAATTGGAAATGGTGCCGGTGACATGGTAGGGGCGCAAAATGACGCCGTCTCCCTGCACGTGAGCAATGGGCCCCAGTGTCCGCGCATGCGCAGTTGGGGGATTTCAGGAAATACTATCAAATTCCAGGAAATTTAGGATTCTATTTAAGGACATTTTTTTTAAGGTGTGGAAGCACTGACTGTCCATGTGAAATGTTTAACAATTAAAATTCCAGCATTAATTGATTCAGCTGGTGGTTGAATTTTTTTTAATGAGTATGTTTGGAGTACCAGGGAAGTTTTTTTTTACTGAAGAAGAGACCAAGTAATGAGCAAAGCTGGCAGGAAAGTGACTGAAGTGGATAGTTTAGAGGCTTCAAGTGGTAATTTAATGGTGTCGCTTCAAGAATGGACTGAGGGCATTGTTGAAATTGTCTGTCAGAGAGAGTGGACTTGTTGAACACTAGTTGAAATTGCTCTCAGGACAAGAAATATCCGATCCTACTATTGTTTGGTTCCTTATTCTGTCTACTCACTGCGTCTTTATGAAGGCAGAGAAACGGTGGTGGATAAGCAAAAGCAATTAAGAGAATGGCCCTCTCTCTCCATGTGAAAGTGCTTTAAAACTCAACAATTAACACCAGGCTGTGTCCACACACAGAGGCCTGTCCTGTACAGATTCTGGGACATAGAAAACATAGACAATAGGTGCAGGATAAGGCCATTTGGCCCATCGAGCCAGCACCATCATTCAATATGATCATGGTTGATCATCCAAAATCAGTATCCCGTTCCTGCTTTCTTCCCATATCCCTTCAGCCTTCCATCAGCCTTAAGAGCTATATCTAACTCTCCCTTGAATATATCCAGTGAATTGGCCTCCACTGCCTTCTGTGGCAGAGGATTCCACAGATTCACAACTCTCTGGGTGAAAACATTTTTCCTCATCTCAGTCCTAAATGGTTTACCCTTTATTCTTAAACTGTGACCCTTGTTCAGGACTCCCCCAACATCGGGAACAGTTTTCCTGCATCTAGCCTGTCCAATCCCTTAAGAATTGTCTATGTTTTTAAAAGATCCGCTTTCATCCTTCTAAATTCCAGTGACCTCTTCAGTGATGGACAACTTTAATTGTCCTGCCTCTCCTCTCTCCCAGCTTTTGTATACCCCCTCCCCACCGACAATCAGTCTGGAGAAGGGTCCCGACACAAAAAGGTCACCTATCCATGTTCCCCAGAGATGCTGCCTGACCCGCTGAGTTACTCCAGCACTCTGGATTCTTTTGGGGAAACCTTTCCTAGGTTAGTTCAAGTGAATTGCAGAACATTTGTGCTGCCCCATGAAACATAAGAATGACAGGGATCAGTGGGGTTGTGTTGGACCTGCATGCTGCATGCTTATTGGGGCTGCAAGGTGGCACAGCGGTAGAGTTGATGCCTCACAGCATCAGAGACCCGGGTTCAATCCTGAATATGGGTGCTGTCTGTACGGAGTTTGGACGTTCTCCCTGTGACCACGTGGGTTTCTCTGGGTGCCCTGGTTTCCTCCCACACTACAAAAAGGGACAGGTTAGTAGGTTAATTAGCTTTGGTAAAAATTGTAAATTGTCCCTATTGTGTAGGATAGGGCTAGGGTACTGGGATGATCGCTGGTCGGAGGGGACTCAGAGGGTCAAAGGGCTTGTTTCCACAGTGTATCTCTATTGTCTAAAGTCTAACTACATTGCAAATTCCAAACAGTAGAATCATTGGTCAGACTCTATCAGCAATTGTTAATAATTCCACCGTCAGGCACTTCCCATCTGACGAGTGTCCCATGCTCTAAGCTGATCCTCAGGCGGAGATTGATTTCATTTCCCTGTGTTGCAACATCTCCATTTCAGTTCAGAGTTGGCCCTGACCATCTTTGACTCTGCCTTTGCTCCTTGGGCAGACAGGTTTCAGGCACAGATGTACAAACGACAGCAGTGGTACACAGAACAATCTGGTTCCATGCACTGCTCATCGACAGACCATTGACAACAGATCAATAGACAATAGAGACTGAGCACACTTGGCAGAATTTCTTAACACCGTTTACTGCCCTCAACTATGTGACCCTTAGAAACATAGACACACAGAAAATAGATGCAGGAGGAGGCTATTCAGCCCTTCGAGCCAACACAGCCATTCATTGTAATCATGGTGATCATCTACAATCAGTAAACCGTGCCTGCCCTCCCCATATCCCTTCATTCTGCTAGCCCCTAGAGCTCTATCTAACTCTTTTTTCAATTAATCTAGTGAATTGGCCTCTAATGCCTTCTGTGGCAGAGAATTCCACAAATTCACAACTCTCTGGGTGAAAAATCTTTTTCTCTGCCCTCATGCAGAGAGGGGGAGGGGGTTGGGAGGGGGGGGGGGTCAGAGAGGGAGGGGGGGTCAGAGAGGGAGGGGGGGGGTCAAAGAGGGAGGTGGTGTAGAGAGGGAGAGGAGGCTGTTTCCACGCTATACGACTCTATGACTCTATGGCACGGATGTTAACACCAACCCTCGACACTGCCAGCATCATTCTACTGTGCCCTGGTTATCCTTGGCATCAGTAGTGTCCATTAGCAACGGCCAGGTTCCATGACATTAACATCCCCTGCCAACAACCCTTGCCAAAGATGACCCTTGATAGCTATAGTTTCCTTTAGCAACAGTGACCCAAGACAATAGCATGATTCCTCAGTACCTCAACAATATCATTAGCCTTTGCACAATAACTCCAGGCAGCTCTTCTCGATACAAACCGTCATCAACATAATTTGTCAATGCAGCGGACAAGGACAACAAAACTAGCCCACCATCCACTTTCCCCCATCCAACACAATCTGCAGGCATCAACTACTCTAAATAACTGAGGTCAGATAACCCTAAATCTTTATCCATTTCTTGAAAATAACAGCGTAGTTGATTATAAAATTGGCTGGTGTGAGGGAGATGGAATAATAACAGTACATTGAGAGTCTCCTTAAATATAAAGTGACAGGATAAAATGCTCAGAGTGGTGTGCATCAGTTACACAGGGGTAGAGTTGCTGCCTACAGCGCCAGACACCTTGATCCGATCCTGGCTGGATGAAGGTGTGGTAAATTGGATTAGTAAGCATGCAGATGATACCAAGATAGGGGGTGTTGTGGATAATGAAGAGGATTTCCAAAGTCCAGAGTGATTTAGGCCATTTGGAAAAATGGGCTGAAAGATGGCAGATGGAGTTTAATGCTGATAAATGTGAGGTGCTACACCTTGGCAGGACAAATCAAAATAGGACGTACATGGTAAATGGTAGGGAATTGAAGAATACAGTTGAACGGAGGGATCTGGGAATAACCGTGCATAGTTCCTTGAAGGTGGAATCTCATATAGATAGGGTGGTAAAGAAAGCTTTTGGTATGCTAGCCTTTATAAATCAGAGCATTGAGTATAGAAGCTGGGATGTAATGTTAAAATTGTACAAGGCATTGGTGAGACCAAATCTGGAGTATGGTGTACAATTTTGGTCGCCCAATTATAGGAAGGATGTCAACAAAATAGAGAGAGTACAGAGGAGATTTACTAGAATGTTGCCTGGGTTTCAACAACTAAGTTACAGAGATAGGTTGAATAAGTTAGGTCTTTATTCTCTGGAGCGCAGAAGTTAAGGGGGGACTGATAGAGGTCTTTAAAATGATGAGTGGGATAGACAGAGTTGATGTGGACAAGCTTTTCCCTTTGAGAATAGGGAAGATTCAAACAAGAGGACATGACTTCAGAATTAAGGGACAGAAGTTTAGGGGTAATATGAGGGGGAACTTCTTTACTCAGAGAGTGGTAGTGGTATGGAATGAGCTTCCAGTGGAAGTGGTGTCGGCAGGTTCATTGGTATCATTTAAAAATAAATTGGATAGGCATATGGATGAGAAGGGAATGGAGGGTTATGGTATGAGTGCAGGCAGGTGGGCTAAGGGAAAAAAGTTGTTCGGCACGGACTTGTAGGGCTGAGATGGCCTGTTTCCGTGCTGTAATTGTCATATGGTTATATGGTTATATGGTTATATTGTGGTGCGTGGGTCTCAAAAGGAGGCACGAAGTCCAGTGTTTGAGAAGCACCTTTATTGTATTCCTCCCGGTTGAAGGGAAGACGAAACCAGAGGAAGATGGCACCCAAACCCTGCCTTTTAAACCCTCCGGCTGAGGGCCGCCTCCGGACTGCACCACTCCTGTGCCGAGGGGTTCGGCAGTATAATGGCACGACCCTTAGGAGCCGCCATAATATGGTTTTAGGTGCTGTCTGTACAGAGTTTCTACATTTCAAATATGTACAAGTTTGATCTGGTATTTTGTTTGTTCACATCCTTGATCATTGGTGTTTTATCATTAATGTTTTATTATTATTAATGTTTAGTGTTTTCTGAGTCATTTGTAACTGTCACTGCATGTCATGTTGTTACGTGGGTGGGGCACCAAGGCAAATTCCTTGTATGTGAATACTTGGCCAATAAACTTACTTACTTACTTACTTACTTGTAGGTTACTTGGGTTGTGTAAATTGTGAATTTTTGCTAGTGTGTAGGATAGTACGAGTGTATCGGGTGATCACGGGTCGGTGCAGACTCAGTGCAGGCCAAAGGGCCTATTTCCATGCTGTTTCTCTAAAGTGGTGAATCACACATTGAAACTATACACAACAGAAGGTGTGGTCTCAGGGCTCGGAGAACTTAGTCACGGTGGCGCAGTGGTAGACTTGCTGCCTTATAGTGAATACAACGCCGGAGACCCGGGTTCGATCCCCACTACAGGTGCTGTTTGTACGTTCTCCCCGTGACCTGCGTGGGTTTTCTCTGAGATCTTCGGTTTCCTCCCACACTCCAAAGACGTACAGGTTTGTAGGTAATTTGGCTTTGGAGTAAATGTAAAGATTGTCCCTAGTGGGCGTAGGATGGGGTTAATGTGCGGGGATCGCTGGTCGGTGCTGACCCGGTTTTGCCCGCTGCATCTCTAAACTAAACTAAACTAAACTAAACTAAACTAAACTAAACTAAACTGAGTCTGAAGAAGGGTTTTGACCCGAAACTTTGCCTATTTCCTTCACTCCATAGATGCTGCCGCACCTGCTGAGTTTCTCCAGCATTTTTGTCGACCTTAAACTAAACTAATGATGTCTTTGCTGCACAACATTCATTTGTATACCTGCACTTAGTCTTGGAGCAAAACTGCAGTCACTGCTTTCTGAGACCAAATAATCTCTCAATGCAGAGATCACAGATACATACATGAAAGGGTCCAGAGAGGATTTACGGGGATGTTGCCAGAACTAGAGGGTGTGAGCTATAGGGAGATGTTGTAGGCTGGGTCTCTATTCCTTGGAGTGCAGGAGGATGAGTGGGTATCTTATAGAGGTGTACAAAATCATGACAGGATCGGGAAGATGCACAGTATCTCTTTCCCAGAGTAGGGGAAATGAGGACCAGAGGACATAGGTTCAAGCTGAAAGGGGAAAGATTTAATAGGAATCTGAGGGGTAATGTTTAAGAAACAGTTAGACAGGTACTTGGATAGGACATGTTTGGAGGAATATGGACCAAGCGCAGGCAGGTGGGACTAATGTAGCTGGGACATGTTGACTGGGACATGTTAGGCTGAAGGGCCTGTTTCCACGGTGATCACTCTATGACTTTATGAATCTATGACTATCAAACAGGGCATGCAATCTGCTCTGTGGAGTGACTATTATCTGAATCATAGGGTAATAGCTATAAGTATCACTCCCAAGACATGATCCGAAAAGCTAAGCTGGCTCTGCAGTGTGGCAGCAAGAGAATGATGTACAGTAGCAATGTTACAAAATTTTGAGATTTTAAAAATCAAGTCTGCAATTTATCCCATCAGATAAAGCATAACAATAAGTTTAATTTGACACCAAATTCACTTTCATATCTCAAGTATTAAAAAAGTTATGGCCATTTTCATACTCGGAAATTAGCATCTTGTTCCCTATTGATTTTCAATGGGCATTACAAAAAAGCTGTGATCTTGGATAGTCAAAAGCCCATTTCTTAAGGAAAGATTAACATTTTTAAATAGCCTATGTTGTCCAAAGATTATTCACAAATAATTCACAATATAACATGATTTTTATATCTAATTTACATTAATTTATAGGCTGGAAGGGTGTTCAATTGCTGTAAATAAATGCCCATTTAAATCGGCTTTCTAGTGGGTTCATGTGAACGCGCTGGTTTAGAACACATCTGCTGGATTAGTGCCCTCAAATGCTACTGCGGGATATAAAAAGCCCAAAATGAACTATCGTTATAGACTTGATATACAGGGTTATATATATGCCCCATTTAATGTAAAAATAAGGTACATACCTTTAATTGTTTGCTTTATAAAACCCTGGGGCTGCGAGAGGTTGCGGAATGAGACAGTAATTTTCAAACTATTATAACTATATTATCGAGGCCTATAAAACTAATAATACCTTTTGCGACCGGGTCTTGCAGCGATTTTTCGTTAATGATTTACTAGGCTGAACATCTGCGATTAGTACAGCCTAGTAAAAATCGCGTGAAACCCGCCCCCTCCAAACAGCGCCAAAAATCGCCGACAGGCTGTGGGCAGATCTGCGATTCAGGTAGGTTTTGTAGCATACCTATGACAGATTCTCAGCGATAACATCTTAACCAGAGGCACCCACCCTCCCCCCTTGCCTCTCAGAATCATTGTTCCTATTTGAAGAAAGATCTCAGGCAGGTTCTACCAGGTGAGTTGGTCAATATACACCCTCCCTGAACTTGAATAAATCTGATTATCTGAACATTATCCAGTCTGGAGAATATTGGCACAAATTGGCTACCGCTCGCTGGTGCGGCACAGTGGCACCGCTGTCGAGTTTCTGCCTCACAGCACCAGAGGCCCAGGTCCCGGGGTTATACATTCTACCCGTGACTTGCGTGGGATTTCTCCGAGAGCTTTGGTTTCTTCCCACATTCCTGGCTCGGTATAAATGTAAAATTGTCCCTCGTGTGTGTAGGATAGTGTTAATGTGCAGGGATCGCTGGTGTGGACTGGCTGGGCCAAAGAGCCTGATTCTGTGCTGTATCTCAAACCTAAACAAAACTAAACACTCCTGCATTCTCATAGTTGAGAGGCAGGGTCAAGGAAAGAGCCTTCACATCGGGGCTCCTGTTTCCACCAACCTTTCCACCACCACACGCCCAAGAAGCACAAGAAGCGACAAGACAGACACCATTGTGTCTTGAATAGAGACCCAGCCTACACAACTCTGGCTGAACAGCTTCTAGTCTTATGTGTGGACTCGATAAGAAGAAGATACTGAGAGGCATCAGGTGATTTGTTGACTCTTTGGGGATGTCTTGCTCTAGAGGTGGGTGTGAGCAAAGACCCAAAGATAGATCACCCGACAAAAAAGACGTCACCCGATCATGAAAAATTTTCATAGGTAAAGTTCATGGGTAATTTTCGGCCCCATTTCCGTAACCGGCTTCTGTCTCCGTACCAAAGATCCCGTAGGATACTCGTGCGGAGACGGAAGCCGGTATCGGAAACATCCTCATAAAAATAAAAGTTATTTGGTAAAAATCTTCCCCTCATTTTCAGAATTATAATTTATTTACACAAATTGTTTCCCCACAACGCTGATTACACTGTGAGTCGGGTCGGGCCGGGTCGAGTTACTGAAATGGATGAAAAAAAGGCCCACGTTCCGCTCCGTTGCGTGCTACACGTCAGCCCATTGCATTTAGAAGTAGTGGTCTATCTTGCTCCGCTATAGGATCTTTGGGTGTGAGCACCAACAAGCCAATCCATCTCTTACCTGGTGGATACCAATGGAGTGGACGTGCGTGACATTCCAATCCACATCAGGGAGAGGAGAACCTGATCCGTTACAAGTCACCACCGCATCCTCTCCAGCCTTCACCGATAAGTTACTGTGACTCACGCTGATTTCTGGCAACTCTACACGTGAGAGAGAGAGAGAGAGAGAGAAAATCACAGTCACATCCAGCATTAGGCATTGCTTGCAAATTCAATGGACTTGATACCTGGCGCATTGCAGGAACAGGAGAAAAAAATATTTGAATTCCATTTACGTAGCGTATGGTAGCAAGAACGTCCCAAAGAGTTTCTCAATAGGTTTATCAAAGAATTGAGATATAAGGCGAAATGAACAATCGCTCAGACAGTGAGATGCAATGGTGGGGTTGGGTTGGGTTAGAAAGCTGGCATTAATTATGAAGGGGGGAGGAGGGGGTGCATGACAGAGAACGAGATCCTTAGGGAGGGATTTCCTCAGCAGCTGAAGATGTGACCGCCATTAGTGCAGCAATGGATTTCAGAGATTCTCAAGGAGAACAAGACTGAAATTGAAGGGTTATAGTAAAACCCCTGTCCCATGGTCCGAGTTCATTCCAAGATCTCGAGTTTGCCCTGAACTCTGAGATTTTTGAGACTGGCCATTCGTCGGTAAACATTTTCATCATGTTGAAATTAGGTCTTCACGGAGTCTTCCCGTGCCATTCTGCCGTTAGCGAGTCCCCGAGTACCTGCCATTAGCAATAAGAGACGTGGCCCGACCATCCAACGTACCCGCTCCTTTCCTTCTCTCGTGCTTACCCCAAGTTTGATTTCCTTAAACTCAAGAGCTCATCTAACTCCCACCATGGGACAGGGCTATTAGAATATACAACATACAACAGTACAGCACAGGACAGGCCCTTCAGCCCACAATATCAATGCTGAACATAATGCCAAGAACACATCTTATCTGCCTGCACATAATCCATATCCCTCCAATCCATGCATGTCCACATGCCTATCCAAAAGTCTCTTAAACGCCACTATCATATCAGCCTCAACCACCCCCCTGCACTCAACACATTCTGTGCAAATCGCACATCTCCTTTAAACTTCCCGTGCTTCTTGCCATTAGCGAAACTTCCCTCTTACCTGCCGTTAGCCCTCTAAGATTTGAGTTTTCGAGCCAGACGTAAAGCTACGTTCATTGTCCGTGCTATACCATAAGTTTTTATTTCTTTTAAACTCTCCTCAGAGCCTTGGAATTCCTCACACCATGGGACAAATGTGTTGAACCTACAACATGTGGAGTACTACCCTCAGGACCAGGCCCTCATTCTGGTAATCAATGCTGGGATGACAGGCCAAGGTACATCTTATCCGCCTTTTTCAAAGCCTCCACATCCGTCCTGTAATCCATGCGTCCACAGCCTACCATAAGTCTCTAAAAATTACGCCACGGAAATAGGCCATCAACGACCCCCCCTGCACTCAGTCATTCGTGCAAATCGCATATCTCCCCTAAACTTTGATACTTCTTGCACAGACCATAAAACTTTGCCCTTCCCATCCTTATAACTATGCAATCTAGTATTTAAATGATCCCAAACAGAAAAGGTTTCCACCACTTCACTATTATATATGTTTTTATACACTTCGATAAGATCTCCTCACATCCTCTGCCATTCCAGAACAAACAATACAAATGTGTTGAACCTCTCCCTGTGGATACTACCCTCTAAACCAGGCATCATTCTGGTAAAGCTGGGATGACAGGCTTCTGGTAAACCTCCTCCGGACCTTGTTCAAAGCCTCCACATCCGTCCTGTAATGGGGCGACCAGAACGTTAAGGCATTGAACAAAAATAAATTAATGCTGAACATGAGACAGATTTTGAACAAGTTGTGAATTTGAACTGTGTTATGGACATGACAAGGTCGATGCGGTTGGATGTTCCCCATGGTTGAACAGTCTCGGACAAGGTGTTGCAGCTTCAAAATGAGGAGTGGACTGTTTTAGACTGAAGAGAAATGTCTTCGTTGAGTGGTGATGAACCTTTTGAATACTCTATGCTGAAGGGATAAGAAGGCTCAGTCCTTGTGTTCATTTAATTAGAGATGGATAGGTTTAAGGTAATCTGGGGATAGATATTAGGAAATAGTACTGAGGTGGAAGAACGGTGATGGGGTTGATTAGATTAGATTAGATTAGATTAGATTCATTTATTGTCATTGAGACCTTTTGGTCTGAACGAAATTTCGTTTCCCTGCAGTCATACATATAATAAAAAATGACAAAAACACAAATTTAACATCCACCACAGTGAGTTCACCAAACACCTCCTCATTGTGGTGGAAGGCAACATCTTAAAGTCTCTGTCTCTTCCTTCTTTGTTCTCCCTCTGCGCCGAGGCGATCCAGGCTCCAGATGTTGTGACCCCACCGGGTGATGGTAAATCCCGCGGCTCAACCGTGCTCCTCGAACGGGCCGGTTCAAACTCCGCGGGTGGTCACTGCCGCTGCCACGGTTCTGGGGCCGAGTCGGGTCTCCGCTACTGCTGCCACTGCCACGGTTCCGGGGCCGAGTCGGATCTCCACAGCCGCTGCCGCTGCCATGGTTCCGGGGCCGAGTCGAGTCTCCGCTACTGCTGCCGCTGCCGCTGCTGCTGCTGCCACAGCTCCGAGGCCGCCAGCTCCACCATCAGTCCTCGGCGCAGATGGAGACGGGGAATACTGCAGAAAAAAAGTTGCATCCCCCGAAGGAAGAGACCAAAACATGTTTCTCCCACCCCACCCACACACATACACAACTTAATAAAACACAATTAACGAAAACATGACAAAGGAACAAAAATAAAGAAACAAAAACAGACGGACTGCAGGTGGGCCGCAGCTGTTAATGAATGGAATGAATGGCACAGCAGGCTCGAACAACTGATGATCTCTCCTATTGGTTTGGGAACAGCTCCATCCAGGACCGCAACAAATTGCAGTAAATTGTGGATGCAGCCCAGACCATCACACAAACCAACCTCCCTTCTATTGACTACATTTATACCTCACGCTGCCTCGGCAAGGCCAGCAGCTTAATAAAGGACGAGTGGAACTCTGGCCACTACCTCTTCTCCCCTCTCACATCGGGCTAAAGGTATAGAAGTGTGAAAGCGTACACCAGCAGATTCAGGGACAGTTTCTTCCCAGCTGTTATCAGGCAACTGAACCATCCTACCACAACTAGAGAGCTGTCCTGAACAACTAATCGAACTATCTTGGTCCACGTTTCCCTTGCGCAAAACGTTATTCCCTTATCATGTATCTACACATTGTAAATGGCTGGATTGTAATCATGTATTGTCTTTCCACTGACTGGATAGCACACAACAAAAAGCTTTTCACTGTACCTCGGTACATGTGACAATAAACTAAACTGTAAATTGTAAACTGGGTTCATATTATATTCTTAACCCATTGTCCCATTGCTAGCCTTTTGATGAAGATATTAATTGGTCTCAATCCCTTCCTTTCCTTGTATGATTTGAACAATTCCTTCCCCATTGCCACCAATTCCTTGTACTCTTCACTCTCACAATAACAGATTAAGGGTAAAGTACAAACTGCTGGAGGAACTCAATGTGTCAGGTAGCATCTGTGGAGGGAAATGGAGAAACATAGAACATAGAATAGTACAGCTCAGGAGCAAGCCCTTTCCCTCACAATATTCACACTTTAAGTTGAACTAATCTCCTCTGCCTGCATATGATCCTTATCCCTTAATTCCCTGCATATCCACATGCCTCTTCAGTTACTATTATATGTCCACCATCACCCCTAGCAACACATTCCATGCACCCCACCTCTCTCTGTGTAAAAATACTTGCCCTGGACATCTCCTTAAAGCTTTTCCCATTCACCTCAAACTATGCTTTCCAATCTTTGACATTTCTTCTCTGGGATGATGGTTCTGTCTACCCTATCTATGCCTCACATCATTTTATGTTTTTCTATCAGGTCTCCATTTAGCCTTCGGCACTCCAGAAAAACAAAACCCAACTTTGTCTTATCCTTGCATGAGTGCAAAGACACTTGGACAGATTCATGGATAGGAATAGTATTGAGGGATATGGTCATGATGGACAAGTTAGACAAAGGGTTTGTTTCCGTGCGGTATAACTCGATCCTTCTCCTTGTATTTAATACTTTCTAATCCAGAGAGCATTCAGGTAAACCTCTCCAAAGCCTCCACATCCTTCCTGTAATAGAGCCCAACCTTTCAACGCTTTAAAATATCAGAGCTCCTTGAGGTTCAGCCTCTTGAGCATAGTTAAAGGTAACCCCCCACTGACAACCACATCTTCACTTAGGAATGCCCTGGAGTGGAGAAGACTACAAAACATGGTGAACACTGCCCAGTCCTTCACCGGTTCTGACCTCCACCCCATCGAAGGGATTTACTGGAGTCGCTGCCTCCAAAAGGCAGCCAGCATCATCAGAAACCCACACCACCCCTGCCAGTGGGATGAAGGTACAGGAGCCTGAACGTTGTAACGTCCAGTTTCAGGAACAGATTCTTCCCTACAACCATTTGGCTATTTTACTTCGTAGTCACGTGAGTGACTACGTGAAGACCCCGCCAGTACGCATGCGTGTCATATCGTCTATCGCATTGCGTTACGACTGGCAGGGTGGACGTGATTCTCCTGCCAGCAACAGACCTGAGGTAAGTTTTTTTTTAAACTTTCAGGTTTAAATCTTCTTGCAGGAACCTCTACTTAGAGGTCCTGCTAAAAGTCCGGGGCAAAGTCGGGACGGAGGGGAGACCCCAGTCATGAACTTGAGGGAACCCTGGTCATGGGGAATTCCGCCCACGGACCTAGGCGCTCGGAAGACCGCGGAATGCGGGTAGCGAGCGACGGTGAATTCACCTTTGAGCCGCTGGCGGTAGAACCAGCGGCTTCATATTGGTGGAGAACCCGCTCGGGAGACCGTGAAATACGGGGAGCGGGCGGCGGTGGATTTGCTTTGAGCCGCTGGCGGTAGAGCCTGTGGCTTCATATTGGTGCCGGGGGCACCTGCAGAAATGCTCCGGAGACCGCAGAACACGGGGAGCGAGCGGCGGTGGATTCACCGTCGAGCTGCTGACAGTGAAGCCAGCGGCTTCATATTGGGAACCTGGGGAACCCGCTCCATAGACTGCGGGATGCGAGGAGCAGACAGCGGTAAGTCGCCTACTGAGCCATTGGCAGTAAAACCAGCGGCCTCATATACACCCCCCCGAAGCAGGATCCCCCCCCCCCCAACTTTGTAAATCGCGGCTATCCCTTTTATAGGGACCACGAGGATATTCCGGCTGCAGTTACTGCGAGGATACCCAGATTGGGGGGAGGGGGGAGAGAAGCCCCGACTGGAGAACATCGCGGAGAAAAAGCTCAGGGTGAAATAACTTTCTACAGGGACCACAGACGGAATCCCAGCTGTAACAAACCACGACCACGAGACCAGGCTCGGGAGGAGCGTTGCCCCGCAGCAGAAGGTATAAAAAGGACATGCAGGCAAATTCCTTACTCGAAGGTCGTTTTGTGCTATTTTGTGAGAATATGTTACAGGAATGGACCGCATCCAG
Source organism: Leucoraja erinaceus (assembly GCF_028641065.1). Classification (NCBI taxonomy): domain Eukaryota; kingdom Metazoa; phylum Chordata; class Chondrichthyes; order Rajiformes; family Rajidae; genus Leucoraja; species Leucoraja erinaceus. The sequence continues at coordinate 21,955,910 of NC_073409.1, read as the reverse complement.
ACTGACTGCGGAGGACCGCGGAATTGCGGGCAGTCAGCAACTGTAGACTGCACCTGGATCGCTATTGATCAGCAGTCTCCGACCTGGCACCTGCACAGTCGGAATCGACACCTCAGACTGGTGGGAAAGCCAAGCAGAAGTCTGACAGGACGAAGACTCGGACGAGTCGGGCTGTGAAGACTCACCACCGGCGGGAGCAACTGTGATCGCATATCCCGCATGGAGCGGTTGATGGAGCAGAAGCTCCAATGTGACATGCTCCGGTATATGGAGTCTCGTCACCATGGGGTCCTAGGACGCCCATGGCAGCACCTTATTGAGGACTGCATAATGCATCTCCCTCAACAGAGGGGAGCATTAGGAGTCACTTCTGGGCTGACCCTGAAGACAGGGGTTTGGCTGAAGATACCACAAGTGTGCAGGGGGTGCAGGAACAACACTACCAGCAGCAGGAGCTCGACAAGTGGCTATCAGGTCCAGGAAGGCCACATCATCACGCAAGACCTCACATCTTCGACGGCAGCACCCCTACGCATCCACCAGCAAACCACGATGAACTGAAGCTGGTGAAAGCTTGAAGGCCGTACAACCAGGACAAAGGTAGTTTTTAGGCCACAGCCCAGACCGGCCTTCCTGGAAGATGCGTCAACCCTGTACTCGAGCTCCTCTACCTCCCAGGAGCAGGTGCAAAATTATGCACATATGTTTGAGGCAGCTCCTGGGTCGGGTTGCATAAGTCCTCCCATACGGATAAAGGTATGGAACCTCATCGATGATGTCTCCTGTCACGGATACAAGTTGGTAATATTAAACTGGTTTGAATATTTACACTGGTTTGGGATAACACTAGATTAGTTTATCTGCTCACAGGGTTGAAGATATTTAAATTTAACTGGATGAGCCAATGAGACAGTCAGCGGTGTTGCAAAATGGGCTAACTTCAGTTTCCAGATTATTTACAAAATCACTACTATCAATGCTTCAACTGCACAGAGTTAACAAATAAGTAGCATGGCCAATCTGGATGATATTGAACATTAGCCTTATCAGCCACATAGCTATTTGAGAAATTGGTTCACACCCGTCCAGTTAAATTTAAATTAAGTTGATACCAACTGAAACTATTGATTATTGGGATACAATCATCCATTCATTTGTCTGGGATCAGCTCTGAGACAAAAAATTAGACCTCTGCTATTTTTAGCTGAAACAATCAAAGTCACAATGATGGACAGCTTTGCTCCAGTTAAACCTCTTATCCGTAAATCTTCAGTCATTTCCAAACTGATGCTATTGCCCAAAGATGGGTAATTTACTAATACCATCTCTAGTTACGGAGGCAGATGGGATTATCATGAGTTATCAAGTGTTCAGTCATGGTATCAACTGCCAATGGACACCAGGTGCATTTGTGCATTATAGGGTGTGTGGATATGCATATACGGCATGCACAAGTCCAAGGTGATACACTTTGGTGGTGGTATATGTTAATCACAAAGGTACTATCAAATCAAAGTATCCGGTGATATTTTTACCAAACCGCATTTAGCACTGGTGTATTATTATGCAAAATCAATGACAACACAGAATGAATGTGTGATCACAAAGTATTTAATGACATTGTGGATCTATGGAACACTAACTATTGAGTTGCTTGCATCCAGGCTCAATCAACAGTGAACGAGGCATATTAGTGGCGAAGGGTGCATTCTCACTACACTAGGGAGGAATGTACTTTATGTCTTCCTCTATTTGGCCTCAATAGACGGGCCTTGCAAAATTCAGCAAGATTCCCGCTTCCAGGTTTTCATAGTGCCTGCCTGGGTTATACACCTGTGGCTCCTGCTGAGGCGAAGAATGAACATAAACCTTACATGGTTAATTCCGGATAAAAGATGCTGGTTCAGTTGTGATGTTGAAACCATCCTCTGCATGATATAATCAATTCATAGACTTACAGACTGAGAGATCGTTCCTGCAGCTCGGGTTGTCAAACCATAAGCATTAGGAGTGCTCACTACAGATTGCAGGGATAGCACCAAATAGCAGCAATCTGCATAGGAGATGGGAAGCATTGTTTATGCTTCCTTACGTTTAACTCGGCACGGATGACTGACACATTGACAATTCAGTTTTATGGGATTATAACATTAAGTTACTATTCCATTACTGCACCTCCTCATCATTTGGCTGCGGAGTACATAAACCACTCTGTCCGGTCTCACCCTCTGACATCTAGAATATGAAGGTATCGTCAGCTTAAAACCTCCCAGGCTTAGGGACGCAGAGATATGGGTTGTTAACATTGTGTTACGTCACTTCACCGATGGGCACCAGCAACATCCCTGCCCATGGTCATACTGACATACTAGTGATTACTCCATGGCGCTGAGTACAGCGCTACGGGTCCAGTCATTGCAACACTGGATAGGATGATCATATCTGCGGGCTATAATAACATGTTTTGTTTGTGATTAATCAAGCAGATTAGACAGGGATACAAGACCAAACTAGAGTTGCATATCCCATGGACCTTGGGTTGCGTGTGATCACGCATTTACACCAGTATGTCAAGGTTCCTAAGAGCCTTATAGACTGACAGCAATATTGTTAGTTACATAAAATCTTGTTAGAAGGAATCACTACGAACCTTCTCCAGATGGTTATATGGGTCTGGCATATACAGGAGTGTACATTGACATTGAGTCTCACTCCACCAGGACCTCTATACCTCAGCAGCAGGGATGGACCACATCCTAGCGGTTGCAGGATGGTCAAACTATCGATCTGTCCAAATATTCAGAATAAACCTATTGCAGATCAGGGGTATTTGCCAACTATGTGTTAGGTATGGTTCATACTTCCTCTAGGTTGAGGAAGGTTACTATTGCCACTATTGTTCATTAATAGCATCAACATGTCTATATCTATGCCATGTCTGAATGCATTCTTAATGTTCACTCATCATTGGCCTACTGATGCAGTGTATGACACCTGGACTCGGTTCAATGGCATGAAATCACAGAGCTTTAAAATCTTCACGTAGTCACTCACGTGACTCCGAAGTAAAATAGTAAGATTAAACGAGAACTTACCAGAACGCTCCCAGCCCTCTATCAGAAAGTTCAACTGGTATTATGGTTCTCTTATCTCACTATTTTCAGTTCAACAACTGTTTTCTGTGATTTCACACCGCTGCTTTGAAGATTGACACGCATGCGTACTGGACGGGGTCTTCACGTAATCCCTCAACGTTACTCCTCATAAAATAAAGATCAAACTTCAAACTGGTAAGTTCTCTTTTAATCTTACTATTAAACATAACAACCTCAAATAAGCCCAGAACTACATAGAATTTTTTTTCTCTAGTTTATTATATTGTTTACAGTGTACTATGTTTACATATTCTGCTGTGCTGCTGCAAGTATGAATTCCATTGTTCTATCTGGGACATGTGACAATAAAACACTCTTGTCTCTTGCTCTGTCGTGCTGCCAGGTGTTGGGATTTGCTCCCTATACCTCTCTGGATCTGGATCTTTTCTCTCCACTCCTTTAAGACTCAGTCATACTTCCAAACAACTGTTTAAATGCATCATGTTTGTTACAGTGCTCCTGTGACCATGGAATGATTCTCCATTACAAGTGCTATAACAACCCACATTTTCCTTCTCGAATTCTCAGCACTAACCAATATCACAATGAACCTGTTGACTTGCAAACATCAGACAAAAATAGATAAAAGTGCCTGCAGATAAAAAGCAGCAGAAGAATGTAGATGAGTTGCACAAATCAGTTATGCAGATATTGTCAACTACTTTTAATTCAAAGGTGCTTAATTTGAATTATTCAACAACTCAAATTGAAAACCGCAAAGAACAAAAATGCCGCGTAATGGTTCTTTTAAAGTTCTTAATTTAAATTTGGGGTTGATTTACATTTTCCTGATGTGACAAACGACTTTGGAATTTGGAGTTGGGCCAATTGTCAGCAGGGATCTGTTAGATTCAACTCCTTGGCCTTCTGAGATCTGTGACCTTTTCAGAGAGCTAGTTAAATGCATTATAGAAAAGCCTACACAGACCTGACACTGCACTGCGATGTACCAGGCCAGTGATCCAACACTGGGCCAGCTAACACACTGCTCACTGGAGGACAGAGAGGCAGTCAGAAGATCGGGAGCCCAGAAGATCCGATGATCTTTGTGGTGGGACTGTTAAACTTCCTTGTGACTAAAATGCATTTGTGATGATTCGTGTAACTGCTGATTATGAGCAATGATGGGATAATCTGTGGAACACCATAGGTTGAGATGAGATAGAAATATAGAAGTATAACGTATCGAAGTTAGGAGGTCATGTTGCAGATGTATAAGATGTTTGTGAGGCCGCATTTAGAGTATTGTGTTCAGTTCTGGGCACCATGTTATAGGAAATATGTTGTCAAGCTGGAAAGGATGCAGAGAAGATGTTGCCAGGACTCGAGGGCATAAGCTACAGGGAGAGGATGAGCAGGCTATGACTCTATTACTTGGAGCACAGGAGGATGAGGGGTGATCTTATTGAGGTGTACAAAATCACGAGAGGAAAAGATCGGGTAGATGCACAGAGTCTCTTGCCGAGAGTTGGGGGAATCGAGGAACAGAGGACATAGGTTTAAGGTGAAGGGGAAAAGATTTAATAGGAATCTGAGGGGTAACCTTTTCACACAAAGTGTGGTGGGTGTATGGAACAAGCTGCCAGAGGAGGTAGTTGAGGCTGGGGCTGTCCCAATGTTTAAGAAACAGTTAGACAGGTACATGGACAGGTACAAGTTTGGAGGGATATGGACCAAACACAGGAAGGAGGGGCTAGTGTAGCTGGGACATGTTGGCCATTGTGGGCAAGTTGGGCTGAAGGGCCTGTTTCTACACTGTATCGCTATGACTCTATAAAACGATGAGAAGCATAGATAGGGTAGACAGTCAGAACCTTTTTCCCAGGGAGGAAATGGCAAACACTCAGGGGGCAGAGCTTTAAGGTAAGAGGAGCAGACGTTAAAAGAGATGATTAGTTTGTTTACACAGAGGGTGGTGGGTGCCTAGTGGTGGTGGAGCCAGTTAAAGTAATGGTCTTTCAGCTTTTAAATAGGCACATGGAAATGCAGGGATTGGAGGGATGTGGATGGTGTGGAGGCAGAGGAATAGTTTATCATCATGTTTGATACAGAGATTGTGAGTCCAAGGACCTGTTCCTGGGCCACACAGTTCTTTCTTCTAAAAACAGATCAGCTGGTCGTTTGCAAACTAGCCACAGGTTTCATACATGTGCCTACACTTCTACACTGGACCGGATTAAAACTGATCAGAGACATCACTGCAAGAGTCTCCATACAAAGACATGTCATAAGACCATAAGTGATGGTAGATTCAGGCCATTCGGCCAATCAAGTCTACTCCGCCATTCAATCATGGCTGATCTCTCTCTCCCTCCTAACCCCCTTCTCCCCATAACTCTGACACCCCGTACTAATCAAGAATCTATCTATCTCTGCCTTAAATATATCCACTGACAGCCTCCACAGCCTTCTGTGGCAAACAATTCCACAGATTCACCACCTTTTGACTAAAGAGTCTTTCCTTGGTTAAAATGTCAGCATTTTGTATGGGTGGTGCAGCCACCCAGCCCTGCCAATGGCCGAGCCCCCCATGGCTAAAATAAAGAGAGTGTGGACCCATTTGGGCTCTGCCCCATTCTCAGTCCATCAGTGATGAATATAGGAACATTTCAAATAGTTTGGATTATACTGTCCAGAATCTAATTCTTTTATGTGTGGTCAAAGGGCCTGTTCCTCTGTGTATTGTTCTGTGTTTCAATGGCTGAATGAAAAGACAGCATTGAAACAAGCCCTTCGACACGCCAAGTCCACACCGACTCTCGATTACCCGTTTGAACTAGTCTTGTGTTATCCCATTTACTCATCCAGTCCTGACACACTAGTGGCAATTTATAGATGACAAATAACTTACAAACCCACATGTCCTGGGGATGTAGGAGGAAACTGGAGCACCCAGAGGAAGCCCATGCGGTCACAGGGAGAACATGTAAACTCCACACAGACAGCACCCGAGGTCAGCTCCCTGGCACTGTGAGGCAGCAGCTGCATCACCGTGCCCCATGTCTATTAGCCAAACGAGAAGCAGACCTTTGTGTTAATTTTAATGAAATAAATTAGGGTGGCACGGTAGCGCAGCGGTAGAGTTGCTGCCTTACAGCGCCAGAGACCCGGGTTCAATCCAGACTACGGGCACTGTCTGTACGCAGTCTACACATTCTACCCGTGACCACGTGGGTTTTCTCTGAGATCTCCACTTTCCGCCCACACTCCAAAGACGTACAAGTTTGTAGGTTAATTGGCTTGGTATAAATGTCAAATTGGCCATCGTGTGTGTAGGACAGTGTTAGTGTGCGGGGATCGCTGGTCGATGTGGACTCGGTGGGCTGAAGGGCCTGCTTCCGTGCTGTATCTCTAAACTAAACTACACTAAAACAGTCAGCACCCGTGGTTAACCAGCTGGCAACTGGAATCATTGTTGTTAAATCAAAGCTAAACCCGACGCATAAATGTGGCTGGGAATGAGTCTAGTTTCTGCGTTCAGGAATACGCACCGCACTGCGTGACGTTCATGTGGGAGAGGAGGATGGTAGTCGCCTCCATCCGGCAGTAGAGCAGCTGATGCCCCAGCTGTGCTTCACCCGCATCCTGCCACAGCTGGATCCAGCGGATGTCACAGCTGCAGTTGAACAAGTTCCTCACCAAAACCCTGGAGGAGAAGCAAGCGTTGGTCAGAGATTGATCACATCGCCATACCTGTTCCATCACGTTCATTTGACCCCAGTCTGCCCTGCATCTGGAAGGGGCATTAGAGGAAAGACTAACATTCTTCCACATTCAAGGCCAAGTCAATGGATATTTTTAAGGCGGAGATTGAGAGATTCTTGATTAGTCCGGGTGTCAGAGGTTATCGGGGGAAGGCAGAAGAATGGGGTTGAGAGGGAACAGGCACGGAAATCGCTATCGAAATATGGAGGGGACAGGGGGGGGAACACAATGTCTTCCACAGGGCGGCTGGACACACACACACACACACACACACACACACACACACACACACACACACACACACACACACACACACACACACACACACACACACACACACACACACACACACACACACACACACACACACACACACACACACACACACACACACACACCACACACACACACACACACCACACACACACACACACACACCCATTAATCAGCTAATTAATCAACCAACACATTTGTGAGGTGAGAGGAAACTGGAGCACCTGGGGAAAGCCCACATGGTCACAAGTGGAACATGCAAACTCCACACAGATGGTAATTGAAGCCAGAATTGAGCCTGATTTGCTGGATTTAAGACTTTGAAAACCCTTTGCGGCGTGGTTAGAGGGAATGCCCCAGCAAACTCCCCACAGAAGCACCCGTCGGCAAGTCAAAACCCTGGTCCGGCGCTGCAATGCGCTGTACGGCCAGCAACTCAGGTCAAAAGTCAGGCACAGTTCTGTTTAGTTTTAGTTTAGTTTTAGAGATACACTGCGGAAACAGGCCCTTCAGCCCACTGAGTCTGCTCCGGCCAGCGATCACCGCACATTAACACAAGCCTACACACACTATGGACAATTTACACTTATACCAAGTATACAAACCCAAGCCAATTAACCTACAAATCAGCACGTATTTGGAGTGTGGGAAGAAACTTGGAGAAAACCCTTGCGGTCAAACCCATAATAATCTTATAATTATTCAATAAAATCTTCTAGTAAGATCCCCTCTCATCTTTTTAAATTCCAGAATATACAAGTCCAGTCACTCCATTCTATCAATATATGACAGTCCCACCATCCTGGGAATTAACCTCCTAAACCTGCACTGCACACCCTCAATAGCATGAATGTCCTTCCTCAAATTTGGAGGCCAAAACAGCACACAATACTCCAGGTGTGGTCTTAACAGGGCCCTGTACAACTGCAACTTTGCTCCGATACTCAACGTCTCTTGTTATGGCCAAAATGCTACCAGCTTACTTTCAGTGACTGATAAAAAAGGACTTCCAGATCTCATTGTACATTCCCTTTTCCCAATTTGACACCGTTCAGATAATAATCTGCCTTCCTGTTTTTGCCACCAAAGTGGATGACAACCTCACCTATATCTTCACTCACATTCTGAAAGGGACCTGTTAATCCCTACTCTTTGTTTCGTGTCTGCCAACCAGTTTTCTATCCATGTCAGTACTCTACCCAAAATACCATGTGCTCTAATTTTGCCCACTAATTTCCTGTGTGGGACCTTATCAAGACGAGGAGGAAGAGGGTGGTGAATCTGTGTAATTCATTGCCAGAGACGGCTGTGGAGGCCAAGTCATTGGGTATTTTTAAAGCAGTGATTGGCAGGTTCTTCATTAGGAGCAATGTCAAAGGTTATGGGGGGAAGGCAGGAGAATACGGTTGAGAGGGAAAGGTTGATCAGCCATGAATGAATGGTGGAGTAGGCTAGATGGGCCGAATAACTGATGAACATGAACTTCTTTACACTTGTTCTATGATATCCCACTTTCTCATCCACTCCCCTACACACTACAGGCTATTTACAAAGGCAAATTTACCTACAAACCCGCACATCTTAGGGATATGGGAGGAAACTGGAGCACCCAGAGGAAACCCACAGGTCACTGGTTGAACGTACAAACTCCACTCTGACAGGACCCTGGGTCAGCATTGAACACAGGTCACTAGAGCTGTGAGGCAGCATCTCCACCAGCTGTGCCATCAAGCTACCTGTAAGTTGACCCGTTGGCCTGAATGGTTCCGGGCAGGAGAGTTGGGTAATATCAGCCAGCCAACACAAGTCATGTGGGTTTGTGGGGACCTTGGGGGGACAAAGTAAGAATTGTCAGTCCTGTCCACCTCCAACGGTGGGCCTGTGGCAATTTGTGGAGACCATTTCAATGAGGAACGTCTGAGCAGTGGGCATTGCAATGCAACAAGAATCAAGAGAGAGAGGTTGTGAGGTCAGGACAGAGATGAAGGGCAGCACAATGAGTCTGGTACAGCTGTTCAAGCCTCAGAATGCCAGAGATGCGGGTTCAATCCTAGCTCACGCTGTCTGTGTGGAGTTTGAATGTACTCCTTGTGACCCAAGAGTTTCCTCCTGCTGGTTAGGTTCCTCTACGTTCCAAAGACCTGCAGTTTGCAAAGTTAGTCGGTTGCTGTAAGTTGCACCTTGAGTGCGGATGAGTGGTAGAATTTGTGGAAAGTCAATGAAAGGGTGGAGAGAATCAAAATGGGATTATTGTAGGATTAGTGGTTGTAGGATAGGTGGTTGATGGTCAGTGTGGACTCAGGCCAAAGGGCCGATGTATGTGCTATCTGCCTGTCTCCGTGATGACCACTGTCCACGCTGGGAACACCCTGCTGCATTTATCGCAAATATAGACACAAAGTGCTGGAGCAACTCAGCGTACCAGGCAGCATCTCTGGAGGAAAAGAATGGGTCTTGATTCGAGTCAGGACCGTCGCTTATTATTTTTCTTAGCAGAGATGCTGCCTGACCCGTCGTGTTACTCCAGCACTTTATTTCAATCTTTGGTCATAACCAGCAACTGCAGTTTTATCTGTCTCCATTCTGTTCACCACATTTTCACTTCCAACTGGTTCACGGAGTTTACGCACCAGCTTGGTGGAATGTTTCAGCATTCGAGAATATTAAAGGGAGTGAGATAAACAGATCAGCATCACTGGATTGTAATATTAAATAACCAGGAATTGGCATTGATGTTAGGAAGAGAATATCAGAACATTAGCTGAGAATTAAAGGACTTTCCTTTAGGAAGGAGATGAGGAGGAATTTCTTCAGTCAGAGGGTGGTCAATCTGTGGAAATAATTGCCACAGAAGGCTGTGGAGGCCAAGTCAGTGGATATTTTTAAGGCAGATATTCATGATTAGCACGTGTCAGGGGTTATGGGGAGAAGGCAGGAGAATGGGGTTTGGAGGGCGAGATAGATCAGTCATGATTGAGAGTAGACTTGATGGGCCGAATGGCCTAATTCTGCTCCTATCACTTATGAACTTCTGAAGAATTAGTCACACACACGCACATGCACACAAACGCACGCACACGCATACATACACATACACACGCACGCATACATACACACGCACACACTCTACTTACAGCTGCGAGAGTCGAAGAGTCCTGAATGGCTGCCAAGACAAGCTGATGAGGCGATTGCCCGAGAGATTACTGCAAATTCAAGAACAAAGGAAAAACATTGTTAGTGACTTTCAGTCGACTGTCTTTGATGGACTAATATATTAGATATATATATATTAGATATATTAGATATAATATATATTAAAAACTAATATATTTTCAGAGGATAGACACAAAATGCTGGAGTAACTCAGCGGGACAGGCAGCATCTCTGGAGAGAAGGAATGGGTGACGTTTCAGGTCGAGACCCTACTTCAGACTGACAGTTTTTGTGTCTTTGGTTTAAACCAGCATCTGCAGTTCCTTCCTACACATCTTTTCAGAGGCATCAGCTGAATATGCCATCAGTTATTATATTAACACTTTGACAATATTAACACATTAACAATCAGAAGAACCTCGCTTTGTTCAACTCGTTCATTGGAGTTAGATTAGAATACTTTTGTCCTCTTTATTAGCAGAGATCCCATCCCCAGAAGATGCCCAGCTATGTCCAAAGATGCAAGACCTTTGTTTAATTTTATTTTATTAATTGTGGGTGAACAGGTATCTCCTGGTGAAAATATTCCTAAAATATAGCCTGACACCAAAGAACAAGCCAGTTTGGTGAATAGAATTTTCAACATTAACTTTAGACTTTAGAGATGTAGCATTGAAACAGGCCCTTCGGCCCGCCAAGTCCATGCTGACCAGCGATCCACCGTACACTAGCACTGCACACTAGGGACAATTTACAATTTACAGAAGGCAATCTACCTACAATCTACCTACAAATCTGTGCGTCTTTGGAGTGTGGTCAGAAACTAAATCAGCTGGAGAAAACCCACGCAGGTCACAGGGAGGACATGCAAACACCATACAGACAGCACCCATAGTCAGGATCGAACCTGGGTCTGTGGCGCTGTAAGGCAGCAACTCTACCACTGTGCCCTAAGGCAGTACCTTTTCTAACTATGTGTAGGATGTTTACACTGAAGATAGACACAAAATGCTGGAGTAACTCAACGGGCCAGGCAGCATCTCAGGAGAAAAGGAATAGGTGAAGTTTTGGGTCGAGACCCTTCATCAGACTGACCCGATGACTGCCAACATGTCAGTCTGATGAAGGTCTTGACCCGAAACGTCACCCATTCCTTTTCTCCAGAGATGCTGCCTGACCTGCTGAGCTACTCCAGCATTTTATGTCTATCTTTTCTAACTTGGCTTCTTTGGTGAGGTGCAGATAGACAGACAGACACCATCTCTGCTGGCGGAGTGGTTGAAAGAAGGGAAGAGTGTGCAGCGGGAGGCTGTGCTGCCTGTTGCCAGAGTTTACAGTGGTGGGCAGCTGAATGTCCCGGCACAGGCAGTCAGAAGATGGCCAGCCCACTGGAATGACTCCAGATCTGAAGCCTGACTCCTCGAGTCACAGTGAGTGAGGTGTCGGAGGGCTACTAGACCCCAACCCATCCACACAGCTCTTGTGATGTTTCTTCTGGACACTCTCAACAGCAGATGCTGGTTTACACCGAAGATGGACACAAAAAGCTGGAGTGACGGGCAGCATCTCTGGAGTTAAGAATGGGTGACGTTTCGGCTCGAGACCCCTCTTCTAAATGGCCTGTCTGGCTGAGTTACTCCAGCGTTTTGTGTCTATCTGCGGTGTAAATCAGCATCTGCAGTTTTCTCCTAAACACAGCTTTAGTTCTCCACAAAGTGGGGACAATAACAAATATTCAAGCAACATTTGAGGAGAAGACTTTTTAAGTGGTTTTGCAATTGCTTTGCTTAAGGGGCTGTCCCACTTGGGCGACCTAATTGGCGAGTTTCGAAGAGTTTGAAAAAATGACATGTTGAAGACCTCCTTTGACTATGTTGAAGACCAGCTACGACTAACTTTGGAAAAATTGGACACCGAATAGTGGACACTGGAGAATGAAGACCTCCTTCGATCTCCTTCGACCTCCCTTCGATTATGATGAAGACTATCTACAACTACCTTCGACTACCCTCGATTACCTACGACTAACATGCCTACGACAACTAAACCTATGAGTAAAAAAAGTAGCGATTTTTTCCATGGCGACCTTTTTTTACTCGCGGGCATTTTTTATCATATTGAAAAAAACCGCGTGACCTAGCTGAGGCCTCAAGTACGTGAAGACCACTCTCGAGCATGAAGGAGAGTTACGAAGACCTCCTACGACCTCGTGTCGACCATGCTGCGAGTATGAGTCGAGGGCAAACTCGCCAGAACTCGTGGATTAGGTCTCCCTAGTGGGACAGCCCCTTTAAATTGAAGAGACCCTTGTCTGATCTTTCACCTTTCTCTGTAGACAGGCCCAAGTATCCTCCAGGCCAGAGTGGACTGGAAGGGTCTCGACGTGAAACGTCACCCATTCCTTCTCTCCATAGACGCTGCCTCGCTCGCCCGCTGAGTTACTCTAGCATTTTGTGTTAGCTCTCTGTCCTGCTCTGTTTACAGTCTTTACTGCTCTTTCATTGCTTTGAGAGAGATCTGTAATGATGATAAAGTGCTCAGGGACATTCACTTCACACAAACCCTGGATCAGAAGCGATTGAAGCTGCATAATATGTTCAAGTGAGAACACCTCAAGAAACAGCGGGTGTCTCATCAGAAGCCAATAGTTTCTACTTTTCTTTTATATACATGTATCCATTTGTTTCCACTGTTGCTGATAAATAACGCATACTGGTTATTGATGCCAGCACTGGGCTCCCTCAGATACAAACACATCAGATTGCAGAGAACACTTACATTCAAAGTGAATTAAAAGCCTCTTTGCTTTACCGAAGCTTTCTTTCAACATTGGACAGTGGTCAAAACATATATTCCCAAAGCAATCCCATGCATTGACCCCGCCTTGAGTCAATGGTCACCCAGGGACTAGCTGGCCCTATTGGTTGACTGAATTGATTGATTGAAAGATACAGCATGGAAACAGACACATGGCTAATCGATAAGATGAGAAGAACTTTTTTCACACAGAGAGTGGTGAATCTCTGGAACTCTCTGCCGCAGAGGGTAGTCGAGGCCAGTTCATTGGCTATATTTAAGAGGGAGTTAGATGTGGCCCTTGTGGCTAAGGGGATCAGAGGGTATGGAGAGAAGGCAGGTACGGGATACTGAGTTGGATGATCAGCCATGATCATATTGAATGGCGGTGCAGGCTCGAAGGGCCGAATGGCCTACTCCTGCACCTAATTTCTATGTTTCTATGTTTCTATAACCTGTTCACACTAGTTCTATGTTTGACGAAGGGTCTCGACCCAAAACGTCATCTCCTCTCCAGAGATGCTGCTTGATCCACTGTTACTCCAGAATTTTGAGTCCATCTTTAGCTCCACACCTCAAAAAATAATTCCAAATTACCTGGAATTTGGTGGTATTTCCTGGCCAGGTAAGCCGTCCCCAACAAATCGGGCCCACTGCGCACGTGCGGGGAGTCGGCGCCATTTTGAATTGTAAAGCGGCTGACGAGCCTCCCCCAACTGCACAGGCGTGGGTGATCTTTAATATACAGGTACATACTTTTTTTCCGCAAATCATCCCGCGGGCCTGATTGGACCGTTTGGCATCTCCCCGTGCATGCGCAGTGAGCCTGGATTTCATTTCCCAAAAATTACCCGAAGACAACCGGAATTTCCCGAATTTCAGGTAATTCCCTTCATAGTGTAAACACTGATCTCTAGTTCTACATTATCACACTTTCTCATCCACTCTTTACACACTGCGGGCAGGTTTCAGAGGCCCATTAACCTACAAACCCACACGGCTTTGGGGTGTTGACCTCTGGAAGCGAGGGCATTCCTACCCTGTCCTCATCAACACATCTGTTATAGAGATCGTCAACGGATTTAAGTTCTTGCGCATCCATATCTCCAGCCATCCAACCAGGTCCCTTCACACTGATGCAGTGATCAAGAAAGTGCATCAGCATTCTTACAGCATATTTACAACATATTTAGATGGCTGAGGAGATTCGGCATGTCGATGAAGATTCTCTTGAACGTCAACGATGTGCCAGAGAGCAAGTATACTGATGGGATGTATCTCAGCCTGGTATGCCAACTGCTCTGCTCTTGTCCACCTGTACCTGCAGAGATTGGTGAAGATGGCAGGCTCCTCACTTCATCCCATCCAGTCTACCTTCATGGGTGTGTTGCATCAGGTATCATCAAGGATCCCTGCCTCCCCGGCCATTCCCTTTCTCTCTTCTACCTCCTGAGAGTATATACAGAGGCTCAATGAGCCTGCCCCACTGTGGCGACTCTTTACACGACTGCAGGAGACTTTACAGTCGCCACATATTCGCGGGTGGTTGCCGGGGAGTCGCCTTCATGGTCGTGAGAATTTCCCACATTCTGGGAACTAGTCGCAGCCTCATTACGGTCCCCGAGAGTTTTTCAACATGTTCGCCCCAACTTGCCCACACTAACTTGTCCCAGCTACATGTCCCACCTGCCTGCATTTGGCTGCTATCCCTTCAAACCTGTCCTATCCCTCTACCTGTCTAACTGAACCAACCACCATTCACATTCCATCCTGCAGGTACTGTCACATAGTCCTACTCTTTCCTCATTCAGTTCTTGTTCTTTAATATTGTTTTACACGAGGATTTTGTGCTGCAATCCTGTGCCATGCTGCTCTTCTGCACAGAGTTTTATTTACCATTACTGGATGCGTACTGTTTACTCAGTGAGCTTCATGTGATGAGTAATTTCATTATACCCTCGTGTACGTGTCACTAAACCAACCTAATCTAATTGACGTTGTGCCAGTTTCTCTTTCTCAGCTCTGTTCAGGACCTATTTCTCTGGGTGGAAATGTCAAAGACTACAGGGCAACAGCTTTAAAATGAGAGGAGCAAAGTTTAACGGGGATGTGCGGGGCATGGTTTTGCCACAGAGGGTGATGGATGCCAGGACGTGCTGCCAGGGGTGGTGATGGAGGCAGATAAAATCATTCATGAGGCTGTTAGACAGGTATATGTATATTGCGGGAAGTGGAGGGGTATGGAATATTTGCCGGCAGATGAGATTAGTTTAACTTGGCATCATGGTGAGTACAAACATTGTGGGCCGAAGGGCCTGTTGTAATGTTGTACTGTTCTATGTTCCATGTTCTGTCTACTCCACTGCTCCTGAATACTGAGTCCCAACACTTACTTTCTCTCCTTGAATCTTAAGCTTTTAAGTTAGGCTAAAATACAATATTTTATCTAAATCGTTTAAACTATTTCTTTTCGAATGTCTCATAGAAACATAGAAACATAGAAAATAGGTGCATGAGTAGACCATTCAGCCCTTCGAGCCTGCACCGCTATTCAATATGATCATGGCTGATCATCCAACAGTATCCTGTACCTGCCTTCTCTCCATACCCCCTGATACCTTTAGCCACAAGGGCCACATCTAACTCCCTCTTAAATATAGCCAATGAACTGGCCTCAACTAGCTTCTGTGGCAGAGAATTCCACAGATTCACCACTCTCTGTGTGAAAAATATTTTTCTCATCTCGGTCCCAAAAGATTTCCCCCTTATCCTTAAACTGTGACCACTTGTTCTGGACTTCCTCAACATCAGGAATAATCTTCCTGCATCTAGCCTGTCCAACGCCTTAAGAATTTTTTTGTTTCTATAAGATCCCTCCTCAAGCCACGTCTATCCAGTCTTTCTTCATATGAAAGTCCTGACATCCCAGGAATCAGTCTGGTGAACCTTCTCTGTATTCCCTCTATGGCAAGAATGTCTTTCCTCAGATTAGGAGACCAAAACTGTACGCAATACTCCAGGTGTGGTCTCACCAAGACCCTGTACAACTGCAGTAGAACCTCCCTGCTCCAATACTCAAATCCTTTTGCTATGAATGCTAACATGCCATTCGCTTTCTTCACTGCCTGCTGCACCTGCATGCCTACTTTCAATGACTAGTGTATCATGACAACCAGGTCTCGTTGCATCTCCCCTTTTCCTAATCGGCCACCATTCAGATAATATCCTTGAGGATCTAGCATACAGTGCCCTCCATTATGTTTGGGACAAAGACCCATCATTTATTTATTTCCCTCTATACTCCACAATTTGAGATTAGTAGTAGAAAAAAACCACATGTGGTTAAAGTGCACATTGTCACCCACCCCTCTCCAATCACCACTTCACACATACTTACAGCCTGACTCCAGTCTGCAAAGACTGGGCCCTCGTCCACTACCCACCCCCTCCATGCTGCCCAACATCAGTCTGACCACTTCTCCATCACCAACAATAGAAATTGAGGAGGTGGAGAGGCTGATCAGAAGAAAGAAAATCCGGAAATCTATAGGACCGGACAATGTTTCCCCCCCCCCTACACTCAAGCTCAAACAACTGGCACCGGTCTACACAGACATGTCCAACCAGTCGCTGAAAACATGTACTGACCCTGCCTGCTTCAAAGTCTCCACTTTTGTCTCTGTACCCAAAAAGGCAAGGATTACTGTCCTGTCGCACTGACCTGTAGTCATGAAGACCCTTGAATTGCTTGTGCTGGCCAAGCTGAATATCACGAACCTCCCCTGCTGGACCCTCTGCAGTTTGCATATCGGGCCAATAGATCTGTGGATGACGCAGTCAACATGGGCCTGTACTTCATCCTCCAGCACCTAGACCACCAGGGGACCTATGCAAGGATTTTGTTTGTGGATTTTAGCTCTGCATTCAACACCATTGTGCCAGAGCTACTAACTCCAAACTCTGAACCCCTCTGTCAGTGGATCACCAACTCCCTGACTGACAGGAAGCAGCATGTGAGGCTGGGAAAGCACATCTCAGACCCGCACACCCTCAGTATGCAGCCACTGCAAGGCTGCGTACTCTCCCCTCTCCTCTACTCTCTCTACACCAACGACTGCACCTCCACAGACTCCTCTGTCAAGCTTCTCAAGTTTGCGGACGACACAATCCTGATTGGACTGATCCAGGATGGGGAGGAATCTGCCTACAGACAGGAAGTGACACAGCTGGCATCCTGGTGCCATCGCAACAACCTGGAGCTCAATGCTCTTAAGACAGTGGAATTGATTGTAGACTTTAGGAGGGCTCCCCCTCCCCTCCCCCCACTCACCATCAACAAAACCACATCTGTGGAGTCCTTTATGTTCCTTGGAACCATCGTCTCCAAGGACCCTAAATGTGAGGCTGCCATTTACTCCACAGTCAAAAAGGCCCAACATATGTACTTCCTGCGGCAGCTGGGAAAACACAATCTGCCACAGGCAATGATGGTCCAATTCTACACGGCCGTCGTAGAGTCTGTCCTCACCTTCTCCATCATGGTCTGGTTTGACTCAGCCACCAAGCACGACACCTGGAGGCTGCAGCGCATTGTCCGATTAGCTGAGAAGGTTATTGGCTGCAAACATCCCCCCCATCGGGCAAGATCGAGCGGGCAAGAGCATCTCTGACCCCTCTCACCCTGGCCACAAACTCTTTGAATTACTTCCCTCTGGAAGGCGACTCCAGACTGTCAAAGCCGCTACAGCCAGTAGCTCTACTCAATAACCAAAAATCTGTAGCTCCTTTTACTCTGATATTTTATTTCATTCACATGTTAAAATTAGAATGCTTTATTCTTAATGTTTTATTGTTTTATGTTTTATTCTTAATGGTTTACTGTATGTCGTGTTGTTGCTTGCGATCGGAGCACCAAGGCAAATTCCTTGTATGTGTACATACTTGGCCAATAAACTTATTCATTCATCAGATTTTAATCAAGGCTATTTTTATACATTTGGGTTTCACCATGTAGAAATTACAGCAGTGTTTATATATAGTCCCCCCATTTCAGGGCCAAAATGTTTGGGACACAGCAATGTCATGTAAATGAATGTAGTCATGTTTAGTATTTTGTTGCATATCCTTTGCATGCAATGACTGCTTAAAGTCTGCGATTCATGGACATCACCTGTTGCTGGGTGTCTTCTCTGGTGATGCTCTGCCAGGCCTGTATTGCAGCCATCTTTAGCTTATGCTTGTTTTGGGGGCTAGTCCCCTTCAGTTTTCTCTTCAACATACAAAAGGCATGCTCAATTGGGTTCAGATCAGGTGATTTAATTGGCCACCAGAATTGACCATTCTACAGCAAGACAGTAATCCCAAACATACTGCTAAAGCAACAAAGGAATTTTTCAAAGCTAAAAAATGGTCAATTCTGGTGGTCAATTAAATCACCTGATCTGATTTTTTATAAAATGGCCTTTTATAAAATCTGACAATGTGCACTTTAACCACATGTGATTTTTGTGTTACAAATCTCAAATTGTGGAGTACAGAGGCAAATAAATAAATGATTGGTCTATGTCCCAAACATTATGGAGAGCACTGTATATCCTGAATGTTAGACATAAGGATCTAGCAACATTTACCCATTGCATAGCTTAGAGTGATTACCCCAAAAAAACACCCAGTGCACACTTCAGGAATTCAATGTTTCTTTCCTTCCTTACCTCAATCAGCACGTTTTTAAAATCAAAGCTTCTGTTATCCCAACTCATCTCGCTGATCATCTACACAATCCATTTTCCAAATGTCCATTCACAGTTTCAAACTATGTTACTAGTTTTAGGAGTGAGAATATGTGTAGTGGGGCTTGGCGTATCAAGGGGTGGGGGATAGATACAGGAGACCATCAGCCATAAACCTGATGGGGCAGGGAGTGAGGAGATCAGGGCTCCACCAAGAATCTTCTAGGATGCCTAGAACCAGGTGGCAACCAAGCGGTGGATGCCTGAACGTTAGAAGATGACATTTGCCTTAATAGTCATAGAACCCAGAAGAGTACAGCACAAGAACAAGCCCTTTGGCCCACAATGTCTGTGTCAAACATGAAGACCAACTCTCATCTACCTGAGCACAATACCCATATCCATCTATTCCCTACACATACAAGAGCCCACCCAAAGATCTTTTAGTCGCCACTAACGTTTTTGCTTCAAACGCCACCTCCGGCACTCACCACCTGTGTAAAAAACTTGCCCTGCAGGTCTCCTTTAAACTTTGCCCATCTCACCTTCAAGGTGTGTGGTGGCCTCAGTTCAACGTAATGGGAAACTATGGCTCAGACACTGTTCCATGCTGTGTTTTCAGGGGGTCCACTGGAGTTTTGGTTTAGTACATCGGATGCGAGGTTCACTAAATACCGTTTCACGTTCAAGCTTGTGCAAGCCTCACTAAAGCTGACATTGTGGATTTCAGGTACTGTTCACATTTTCTTGCAGTCCTCATGATTCAGCACAGCAGCATCAATCCCTGCAGGGAGCTTGTCAAAGGGTACGCCACGTGTTAATAGTACATCTCCCACCTCGACAACAGAGACACTTACGTAAGAATGCTGTTCATCGATTACAGCTCAGCATTCAACACCATTATACCATCTAAACTGATCACCAAACTCGGTAACCTGGGCATCGATCCCTCCCTCTGCAACTGGATACTGGACTTTCTAACCAACAGACCACAGTCTGTGAGGTTAGACAAGCACACCTCTTCAACCCTCACCCTGAACACCGGCGTTCCACAGGGCTGTGTGCTGAGCCCCCTCCTCTACTCCCTCTTCACCTATGACTGCACACCTGTACATGGTACTAACACCATCATCAAGTATGCAGATGATACAACGGTGATTGGCATCATCAGCAACAATGATGAGTCGGCCTACAGGGAGGAGGTCCAGCACTTAGCAGCATGGTGCGCTGACAACAACCTGGCCCTTAACTCCAAGAAGACCAAAGAGCTCATTGTAGACTTCAGGAAGTCCAGAGGCGGCACGCACACCCCCATCCACATTAACGGGACGGAGGTGGAACGTGTTTCTAGCTTCAGGTTCCTGGGTGTTAACATCTCCGGTGACCTCTCTTGGACCCACAATACCTCAACTCTGATCAAGAAGGCTCACCAACGTCTCTTCTTCCTGAGGAGACTGAAGAAGGTCCATCTGTCTCCTCAGATCCTGGTGAACTTCTACCGCTGCACCATTGAGAGCATCCTTACCAACAGCATCACAGTATGGTATGGCAACTGCTCTGTCTCCGACCGGAAGGCTTTGCAGAGAGTGGTGAAAATTGCCCAACGCATCACTGGTTCCTCGCTCCCCTCCATTGAGTCTGTCCAAAGCAAGCGTTGTCTGCGGAGGGTGCTCAGCATCGCCAAGGACTGCTCTCACCCCAACCATGGACTGTTTACCCTCCTACCATCCGGGAGGCGCTACAGGTCTCTCCATTGCCGAACCAGCAGGTCCAGGAACAGCTTCTTCCCGGTGGCTGTCACTCTACTCAACAACGTACCTCGGTGACTGCCAATCACCCCCCCCCGGACACTCCTCCCACAGGAAAAACACTATGTCTGTATATATGCTAATGTAAATATTTATTCAAATCATATGCTATGTCGCTCTTCCAGGGAGATGCTAACTGCATTTCGTTGTCTCTGTACTGTACACTGACAATGACAATTAAAGTTGAATCTGAATCTAAATCTGAATCTGATCTTGTCGTTACAGGATCTATTACCAATTGAGCAAATGGATTCTGGAGTGACGAAAAGGGGTGGGAGAGAGATCCCAGGAGACAAGGATAGTGAAGACCTGTGTATACTTAATGCGACCCGCCTCCGAACTAACCCAAAACATCATCTAACCATGTCCTCCGGAGATGCTGCTTGACCTGCTGAGTTACTCCAACATTTTGTTTAGAGATACAGCGTGGAAACAGGCCCTTTGGCCCATCGAGTCCGTGCCGACCAATGATTCCCGCACACTAACACAAACCGACACACACTCAGGACAATTTATGATTTTACCAAGCTAATTACACAACAAACGTAACGTCTTTGGAGTCTGGGAGGAAAGCGGAGGGAAAACCCACGCAGGTCATGGTGTGAAGGTACAAACTGTACAGACAGCACCCATAGATCGAACCCGGGACTCGAACGCTGTGAGACAGCAACATTACCGCTGCGCCACCGTGCCGCTCAACATCTGCATGGCAAATCAGCATTTGCAGTTCCTTGTGTATCTGCACTGGAGAGGTGCTCTGTGCAAGGGGACCAGAGAGAACCTCCTGGGCTACAGCCAGGTGTTCCTGGGACAAAGGTACTGGGGAGAGCTCTGGGTGTAAGCTGTGAGGACAATGCAGGGGATATCGATAGGTCAACTGAATAGGCAAAGACGATGCAAATTATATAATGTCAAAAAATGGGAAATCATTCCCTCTGTTTGAAACATTTGTAAGGTAGATGTTTTTTTTGAAACAGAGAGAGATTTGTACATATATTACTGAAAATCAATATGCGAGTTCAGCAGATAATTAGGAAGGCGAGTGGTAGGTTGGATTTTTTTGGCAAGAGGATTTGAGTACAAGAGTAGTGATGTTTGCTCCTATTATGTAAGCTCTTGGTTAGCACCTGGAGGATTGTGTGTGAATGTAATCCCCACAGGAACGATACACCAGCAGTGAAGATCCATCATATTGATCCCTGCCATGACAGACTTGTTGTATGAAGAGCGATTAGCAGACTGGCCTGGTGCTCTTGTGAGTTTACAAAAATGAGACTTATCTCAATGAATCTTCAGAGGCTTAATGGAACAGAAGAAGATGTGACACAAAAAAACTGGAGTAACTCAGTGGGTCAGTGAGCATCTATGGAGTAAAGGAGAAGGTGTCATTTCAGGTCGAGACCCTTCTTCGGAAGTCTAAAGAAGGGTCTCGACCCGAATCATCACCTATTCCTTTTCTCCAAAGATGATGTCTGACCCAATGGGTTACTCCACCTTTTTGTGTCTATCTTCAGTTTGAATCAGCATCTGCATTTCCTTCCTACAGATGAAGATTTGATATTTCTGCCAGCTGGGAGTCTTGGCAAGAGTCCTCGGTATCAAAACAAGGAATCGGTCAGTCATGAAAGAGATGGGAGGAAATTTCTTCACCCAGAAGAAAGAGAATATTTGGAATTGTCCAGTCCAAGAAGGCTTTGGGGGCTCAGAGGTGAAGTACATTGTTCTCTGGAACGACAGAGGTTGCAGGGAGACCCGAGAGAAATATATACAATTATGAGAGAAGTAGGTAAGGTCGACAGTCAGAATGGAAACAAATCAAATAACACAGGGCACTGTTTTAAGGTAAAAGGGGGAAAGTTTAAGGAGATATAAAGAGCAAGTGTTTTACAAGCAGGTTGGTGAATATCTGGAGCATGCAGCTAGGATTGGTGGCTGAAACAAATACGTTAGTTACACTTTAAAGACTTTTGGATGAATGGATGGAATGGAGGGAAATATGTCAGGTAAGTGATGGTCTTGGCATCTTGTTTGGCACAGACATTGTGGGCCATAGGGCCAGTTCTTGTACTATACTGTGTATGTACATATAAAACAGAGATTTATAGATTTTGGACATTGAACGTGACATTGTAGATAATCCGCCGTGATCATGTTGAAATGCTTAAAAAAGAACTGCAGATGCTGGAAAAGTCAAAGGTAGACAAAAATGCTGGAGAAACTCAGCGGGTGAGGCAGCATCTATGGAGCGATGTTTCGGATCGAGGGCTCGTCTGCTATTCCTTCTGTCCATAGATGCTGCCTCACCCGCTGACTTTCTCCAGCATTTTTGTCTACCTGTGATCATGTTGAATGTTGGTGATCGCACGAAGGCTTACTCCTGTTTACCCCTGGACCACTTTCATGTCCATATGTAAGGCTATGAGTACAGTCTGGAAACTTCCACTTTACGGAAGCCTCCTGTGCAGGCAAATGCAAAAGCCCCCCTCCCTCCCCTTTGCCTCGTTCCACAGGCTGAAGGATTAGTCTGCAGGGAGGAACTGCAGATGCTGGTTTTCACCGAAGATATGGACACAAAATGCTGGAGTAACTCAACGTGGCAGACAGCATCTCTGGAGAGAAGCAATGGGTGACGTTTCGGGTCGAGACCCATCATCAGACTTTGTTGCTGGTCGAGCCCTGTGACCAACTATCTTTCTGGACTCATGTTATTCTCAAACTAAGGATCCAGAGACGCTGCCTGTCCCACTGAGTTACTCCAGCAATTTGTGTCTATCACAGAAGGAAAAATCTTCTCTCCTTGGCTGTGGAGTAATTCAACAGTCGGCAGCAAACTGCAGTGATGTTGCTGAGATGCACAGTAGCAGCCTGGAATAACTCGATGCCAGGGAGCTAGGGTGACTGTGACCCTGACCTTCACAAGCTCAGCACTTCAGTTCAGTTCAGTTTTGTTTAGTTTTCTTTTTGTTTTGTTCTATTTCATTTCTGTCAGTTTAGTTCAGTTTAGTTTATAACCATATAACAATTACAGCACGGAAACAGGCCATCCCGGCCCTACAAGTCCGTGCCGAACAACTTTTTTTCCCCTTAGTCCCACCTGCCTGCACACAGACCATAACCCTCCTTTCCCTTCCCATCCATATAACTATCCAATTTATTTTTAAATGATAAAAACTAACCTGCCTCCACCACTTCCACTGGAAGCTCATTCCACACCGCTACCACTCTCTGAGTAAAGAAGTTCCCCCTCATATTACCCCTAAACTTCTGTCCCTTAATTCTGAAGTCATGTCCTCTTGTTTGAATCTTCCCTATTCTCAAAGGGAAAAGCTTGTCCACATCAATTCTGTCTATCCCTCTCATCATTTTAAAGACCTCTATCAAGTCCCCCCTTAACCTTCTGCGCTCCAGAGAATAAAGACCTAACTTATTCAACCTATCTCTGTAACTTAGTTGTTGAAACCCAGGCAACATTCTAGTAAATCTTCTCTGTACTCTCTCTATTTTGTTGACATCCTTCCTATAATTGGGCGACCAAAATTGTACACCATACTCCAGATTTGGTCTCACCAATGCCTTGTACAATTTTAACATTACATCCCAGCTTCTATACTCAATGCTCTGATTTATAAAGGCTAGCATACCAAAAGCTTTCTTTACCACCCTATCTATATGAGATTCCACCTTCAAGGAACTATGCACGGTTATACCCAAATCCCTCTGTTCAACTGTATTCTTCAATTCCCTACCATTTACCATGTACGTCCTAT
This sequence comes from Leucoraja erinaceus, assembly GCF_028641065.1. NCBI lineage: Eukaryota > Metazoa > Chordata > Chondrichthyes > Rajiformes > Rajidae > Leucoraja > Leucoraja erinaceus. Next base: position 21,931,524 of record NC_073409.1, on the reverse strand, counting down.
TTTGATTTGTCATGCCAAGGTGTAGCACCTCACATTTATCAGCATTAAATTCCATCTGCCATCTTTCAGCCCATTTTTCCAAATGGCCTAAATCACTCTGTAGACTTTGGAAATCCTCTTCATTATCCACAGCACCCCCTATCTTGGTATCATCTGCATACTTACTAATCCAATTTACCACACTTTCATCCAGATCATTGATGTACATGACAAACAACAAAGGACCCAACACAGATCCCTGAGGCACCCCACTAATCATCTGCCTCCAACCCGACCAACAGCCATCCACCATTACCCTCTGGCTTCTCCCATTCAACCACTGTTGAATCCATATTGCTATTCCTGCATTTATACCCAACAGTTGAACCTTCTTAACCAACCTTCCATAAGGAACCTTGTCAAAGGCCTTACTAAAGTCCATATAGACAACATCCACTGCTTTACCCTCGTCAATTTCCCTAGTAACCCCTAGTTTAGTTCAAGTGTAAGTTAGGTTACTGGGAAACACGGGTCTCAGGTGAAGCAAAGAGCACTTGCCTGAAATACCGGGAACTGGAACGGCGACTGTCAGAGTGGAACACACACACACACACACACACGCACACACACGCACACACACACACACACACACACAACGCAAAGGCGGGGACCAGGGCAAGCGGGGAGAGCGCTGTCTGAAATTCACACAGTGCAAAGCCAAGGTGATACAGACATGCACTGCGATGAACAGGAAGGTTGGCGGCTAGCATGGTGTAGGATAAGTCCTTTAAAAGAGGGGGGTAGAGGGGGGAGAAGGAGGGAGAAGGAGTGGAGATAAATTTTAAGAAGCCAGACGACTTTTAATAAGCCAGAGATACACAGCTGTGAAGTTTGGCGGACATTTAGCATTACCGGTCAGTTATCCTTGGTTCTGAAAACTACTGCTTACGTTTTTTTTCCCCAATGAGCCAATGGAAATGATCGGTCAGCAAAGGCGATTATGTAAAACCACCTACAACTGCCTCAACTACCTACAACTACATGGTGACCCCACTACAACTACACCTACGACTACAGGATTATTGATTATCTCCATGGCGACCAATTTTTGGTCGCAGAAAATATTTCAACATATGTTGAAACATTGGCGCCGACCATACTGAGACCACGACTAGGTCCCAGAATGCGGGAACTGCTCGCGACCATGAAGAAGAATCACCAGAGACCACCAGCGAACATGTGGCGACCATGTGGCAAGCGCAGAGTCTCCTGCACTCGCCTAAAAAGTCGCCTAAGTGGGACAGGCCCATTCGATGGAACTGCAGTTGCTGGAATCTTGAGTGTAACATGATGTGCTGGGGTAACTCAGCAGGACAGGCAGCAACTTGGTTTAGTTTAGAGATACAGCCCGGACACAGGTCCTTCGACCCACCAGGTGCGTGCCATCCAGGGATTCCCCGTACACTAGCGCAATCCTACACACTAGGGACAACTTGCAAACCTTACCAAAGCCAACAAAACCTACAAACCAGTACATCTTTGGGAGATCTCAGAGAAAACCCACGCAGGTCACGGGGAAAACGTACAAACTCCGTACAGACAGCAACCATAGTCAGGATCAAACCTGGGCCTCTGGTAAGGCAGCAACTCTACCGCTGTGCCACCCTGCCGCCTGTATATGTGAAAGGAGGGCAGGAAACACACAAGGAACTACAGGTACTGGAAGTGTTGGTTGTATAAACAGCAGGATTACAGGAGCTCAGTAAATGCTGGTTGTCCAGGGAGTAAAAAAGAACTGGCAGTTTTCAGATCAATGTGGAAATTCACTGCAATCCAACTTTACATGTCTCACTGCCTTTGATGTACTTTTGCAGATTATATTGTGGGCACAAGTGTGAAGGAGAATGAAAATCCAGTCAAATCAAAATTCTAACAGCACAGCACAGTATAACAGCACACAGACACGTGTAACATTTGCAGTGTTTGACTCCTATTGTCTGAGTGGTGTGAATGTCCATAAATTCAAGAAGCAGAATAAGGCCATTCGGCCCATCAAGTCTACTCCGCCATTCAATCATGGCTGATCTATCTTCCCCTCTCAACCCCATTCTCCAATGTGTTGGTGCTGGACCTGCTATTTAGGTACAGAAGAGGATGGTGGTGTAGGTGGGGTCGTGCAGGATGTTGTTTCCAGGTGCCCTGATGAGGGCTGTGGCTTTTACTGGAGCAACAGAGAGGACACTCAATGCGTTCCTGTAAGCAGTCTCACAAAGGGTGCAGTACATGCGACGATCTCTCAAATCAGCTGAATGACCTGCAGTTTTTAGTCACTCATATTTCCCACTGACCTTGATTCAAACTGCATTCAACTCTCGTGATCGCCAGCCCGAGAATGTGGACAAAAGACCCGCTGGCTTCCCCCGCCTTGTACACGTCATCAAGACCAAACCTACCCCCCACACCTGATGGAACAAGGATCTCTGCACACATTCCCAGCAGCCTAGGTCATCAGTGCTCTTTCGCCATGAGGCATTCAAAAACTTCTCACAGCCTTTAATAAGTTTCAAATCTTTCTCACAGTGAAATCTATAGTAGCAAGTCTTTAGAAAGATCTAAGCAAGTATTTTCTAATTCAGAAGCCGCGGGAAAGATCTTAATCAATTATTCTTAATTAATGAGCTTTCTAAAGTGTTACTTTGGTGTCACAGATATTTGGAGTGAGTTTTCACCAATTCTTTGGGAAAGTTTCCTTGTACCTCTGCAGACCGGTACAAAATCATTAGGAGGATTAACTCGGGTCGACCCTAAACGTCACCTATTCTTTCTCTCCATAGATGCTGCCACACCCGCTGAGTTTCTCCAGCATTAACTTTGTTGGTGTTGAGCTACTGAGCCAAATGCCTGCTGCCTCATTGATCTCCATGTGAATGTTAAATGTAAAGGGCCTGTCCCATGTATGTGTCCTTGGCACGCAAATTACGCGACCTCGTCGTCGCGTTGAGGCGCTAGGGCATCGTGTGGCCACGTGGGGCCGGTCCCACTGAGAACCGTGGAGGGGTATGGAGTTGTGTGTGACATCGCACGGGGCTCCGAAATTTATGGAGTTAACTAAATCTTCGCGCACAAACGGCCTGCCGCGTAACTGACGGCCAAAGTGGGACAGGCCCAAGACCCTAGCGCGACGCAACGTCTCACCTCCAACAGCAGCAGAAGCAGGCAAACGATCGCCAAACTCAGCCTGGGGCTCATGGCCGTTGCGGTCCGAATCCACCCCCACTTCTACGCCCAGAGCGGGGTCAAGAAAATTGAAAATAGACACAAAATGCTGGAGTAACTCGGTGGGACCGGTAGCATCTCTGGAGAGAAGCAATGGGTGACGTTTCAGGTCAATCCCCTTCTTTCAAACTGAATAAGAGTCTCGACACAAAACATCATCCATTGCTTCTCTGCAGAGATGCTGCCGGTCCCGCCAAGTTACTCCAGCATTTTGTGTCCATCTTCAAATGACATCAAGCACTCCAGACGGCTGTGCGGATGAATGAAGTCACGCACAACCTTCGCGAGGACCGTCGCGCCTCAACGCGACCACGAGGTCGTGTATTTAGCGTGCCAAGGACACGTAAGTGGGAGAGGGGCTTTAGTCTTCACCAGTACAGTCGGTGGAAGAATATTGAAACACGGAAAGCAACTTTGAAGAGCTTCCACCTTACACTGCAGTTCAGTTGTACGTTCTCCCCGTGACCTGCGTGGGTTTTCTCTGAGATCTTCGGTTTCCTCCCACATTCCAAAAACGTACAGGTTTCTACGTTAATTGGCTTGGTAAATGTAAAAATGTACCTAGTGGGTGTAGGATAGTGTTAATATGCGGGGATCGCTGCTTGGCGCGGACCCGGTGGGCTGAAAGGGTCTGTTTCCGCGATGTATCTCTAAACTAAAAAGTAGCACTGCAAAAATCCAGGCCAAAATCCCCAAAACATAATACTCCCTTCAAGGAGTAGGCGGCACAATAGAGTTGCTTCACAGCATCAGAGATCCAGGTTCGATCCTGACTATGGGTGCTGTCTGCATGGAGTTTGCACGTTCGCCCTGTGACCGCGTGGGATTTCTCAGAGTCCTCCAGTTTCCTCCCACTCTCCAAAGACGTGCAGGTTTGTAGATTAAATTGCTTCTGTAAATTGTCCCTAGTGTGTAGAATGGAACTAATGTACGTGTGATGTACGTAGGTGCAGACTCGGTGGGATGAAGGGCCTGTTTGCACGCTGTTTTTCTAAATTAAATGAAATACTGACCGCAACTTTTAAGGACTTCCACCTTGGACTGCCTGAAGTTGTAACATTTTCACAAAGTAGTAAAACTAACACATATGTTACTGGCGATGATATAGACGATGATGTAGAGAGATAAAAGAATAATGAATGACCAATCGCAGGCTTGGCGATCGCTTCGCCCAACATCTCCGCTCGGTTTGAAATAACAAACCCGGTGGCTCAGCTCTTCAACTCCCCCTCTTATTCCGAATCAGATCTTTTTGTCCTGAGTCTGCTCCATGGCCAGAGTGAGGACCACCGTAAATTGGAGGAGCAGCACCTCATATTTCTCTTGGGCTGTTTGCACCCCAGTGGCATGAACATTGACTTCTCTAATTTCAGGTAGTCCCTGCTTTCTCCTCCCCTTCTCAGCTCTTCCTCAGCCCACTGTCTCCATCTCTTCATATCTTCTTCCCGCTCACCCACACATCAGTCTGAAGAAGGGTCATTGATGCTGCCTCGCCCGCTGCATTTCTCCAGCATTTTTGTCTACTTTAGTTTAGGGGTATGACATTTAAGAATATTTGTTTTAGGTAATTGGGTGATTTTGTATTATGGCGGTGGGTTTGGTTGGTATTGATTTGTATTGTATACATTATTGCAATAATTGATTATATTTCTTTTTTAAACCCCCCCTCCCCAAAACAAAGTTCCCACGCTGAATCTCTAAACACAAAACACTAAACAAAATGATGGAATAACTCAGCAGGACAGGCAGCATCTCAGGAGAGAAGGAATGGGCGACATTTCAGGTCGAGACCCATCCTCAGAGGAGGGGGTGTGGGCAAAGATAGAATGTAGGTGGAGACAGTAAGACTAGTGGGAGAACTGGGAAGGGGAAGTGGATGGAGAGTGGCAGAAAGCAAGGGCTATCTGAAGTTGGGGAAGTCAATGTCCATACCACTGGGAAGCAAGATGCTCAAGCCACATATGAGGTGCTGTTCCTCCAATGTGCACTGGGCCTCACTCTGACAAAGGACGAGGCCCAGGACAGAAAGGTCTGATTAGGAATGGGAGGGGGAGTTGAAGTGCTGAGGCACCCGGAGATCAGGTAGGTTAAGACGGACTGAGCGGAGGTGTTCAGCAAAATGACTCCGCTATTTTTAAATTTGAATACAATGTATTTAGCTGCTGTATTATTGGGTTAGGGAAATGTCTATTATGTATGGGGTTAATCGATATCTGGTATTGGATTGTAAAGAGACCACCCCCATGTGGTTCGGCCCCTCGTGGTCCCGGGACATATAAAAGTCCGCTACCACGAGGTCCAGCGTCGATCTTCTGGGAGAGCGCTTGGGAGTGCGTGACCTTCTGGAGTGTCTCTGTTAGAGCGAGGCCTAGTGGGCTTGATCAGGCAGATGCGAGGATCGGTACCGTAGTTGAACTGTAATTGTGTTTTGTTAACATAAAGATTAATTGATCAAGTGCTTGATTCAGTGTTTTGGGTGGGAATGGACGAATTGACCAGGGAGTTTGTGAGGGAACGGTCTCTGCGGAAAGCAGAAAGGGGTGGAGATGGGTAGATGTGGCCAGTAGTGGGATCCCGTTGGAGGTGGCGAAAAATGTTGGAGGGTTATATGCTGTATCGATGGCTGATGGGGTGGAACGTGAGGGCAAGGGGGACTGTCCTTGTTATGAATGGGGGGGGGGGGGGGGTGGGGGGAGGAAGAGCGGAGCTGCGGGATATTGAGGAGACCCTAGTGAGAGCCTCTTCAATAATGGAAGGGGGGAACCCCCATTCCCTTAAGAATGAGGACATCTCTGATACCCTCGTAGTGGAAAAGCAAGTTGCAATTGGAGGCACAAAGGCTACGATCTGGAATTTTAGGGTTTACATTGTTCAGAGTTATGGTGATGAAGGCTGAATTGTAGTCGATGAACAGCATCCTGACATGGGTGTTCTTATAGTGGAGGTGATTAGTGCGAGTGAGATGGTGGCCACCAGCAGACTTGTTTATCGTGTTTGTGAATTACAGGGGGACCAGATGATCAAAAAGGTCATTGCTATGTTGCTGAATATGTATACAACGTAGAAGAAGAGACCACTTTAAGCTTCAGAATGCTGCAGATGAATAATGATGTTGGAAAGCAAACAAGGTTGAAGAAAAGGGCACATGTGGAATATAGATAAGATTTGTTTTTCAAAGGAGAAAGCTCAGAAGGAGATAAGGAGAGGAAGGAGGAAGTGCCAGAAGTGAATCTAAACAAAATCAGTGATCTCAGGATGGATCAGAGAAAGAATTGCTGAACATGAGCTAAAACCCTCGACAGGAGATGGCGTTGATTTAGTAGAGTAGAAATAGTCAGGGAAATTTAACCAGCGCATTACTTCATCTGCTATCTATACTATTACTAAAACTCTCATCTTGACCACTCCACAAGCCGTGAGTGAGTGAACTGTGTCCAAGAATCCATTTGGTCCACAATGCCCATACTAGCCCTCTGGAAACCAGTCCCTTTGGCCCACAACTCCCATACTAGCCCTCTAGAAAGCCCCCCCTCTCTGGCCACCGCCTGAAGCCGACCTGCTCCCCCGGCTGCAGAACGCCACAAGAGACGCAACAAGAAAGAATGGACTGAATAAATCTCCTCTTTAATGTTTACATTATTGTTATATTTTAAGAGTTATTAACATTTTAAGCTTTAATAAATCCCTTTTCCACTTGCTGTGCTGTCAGCTGCACCTGCACAGTAATACCTGCGTGTTCTACGTCACAATGGGAACCCAATGGGAGGGAATGACTGTGTCGCCTGAGAACCGCTAAGAATGGATGGATGTGGAGGGGGGGGGGGGGGGGTTAGGGGGGGATGGAGTGAATGCATGGGCGGGGGGGGGGAGAGGTGAGCGGAGATCAGGGGCGCCACAACGGGAACCCATCAGCCGCGCCTGCGCTGTTGGGGGCTATGCATGAGTGGTGGAATATTGTGTTGTGGCTGAAGCTTACAAAGCCATCCCCCTCCCCCCCCTTGGTCAGTCTGATCACGTCTCATTGTTCCTGCTCCCTAAGTACTCCCCACTCATCAGACGGGTTAAACCAACTGTAAGGACAGTTAAAGTCTGGTCAGAGGAAGCGGACTTCACACTTCAGCAGTGTTTTGGAAACACTGACTGGAAGGCGTTTGCAGCCCAGGCCACCCTTGACTCTCACACGGACATTGATTCCTATACATCCTCTGTTCTGGACTTTATAAACTCCACCATCAATAGTGTCACCTCCCTCAAACAGGTGACCATATACCCGAATCAGAAGCCATGGATGAACAGCGAGGTCAGGCTACTGCTGAAAGCACGGGACAACAACCGCTTTCAGGTCAGGCGATGCTCGAGCCTACAGTTCATCCAGGGCTAACCTGAAGAGGGGCATCAGGAAGGCCAAGCACTGCCATAAGCTCAGGATTGAGGAGCACTTCAACAACAACTCCGACCCCCGACGCATGTGGCAAGGCATCCAGGCCATCACGGACTACAGACCCTCCAACATCACCCCCACATCCAGCGACGCCTCCTTCCTTGAGGAGCTTAATCACTTCTATGGCCGCTTCGACAGGGACAATCTAGAGACAGCCATCAAGGCTGTGCTACCTGCCGATCACCAACCCCTCACACTCACCCCCTACGACGTGTACGTGGCACTGAGTAGGACTAATGCACGTAAGGCTGCTGGCCCTGACGGCATCCCCGGGCGCGTGCTCAGTGCCTGTGCTGCGCAGCTGACAGACGTCTGGACTGACATCTTCAACCTGTCACTTGCCCAAGCAGTTGTCCCCACTTGCCTTAAAGCCACCTCCATCGTGCCAGTGCCAAAACACTCCACTGCGGCAAGCCTCAACGACTTCCGCCCAGTTGCACTTACCCCCATCATCACCAAGTGCTTCGAGAGGCTGGTCCTGGCACACCTCAAAAGCTGCCTACCCCCCACACTGGATCCCTATCAGTTTGCCTACCGCAAGAACAGGAGTACGGAGGATGCCATCTCAACGGCACTTCACTGCGCCCTCTCCCACCTTGACAACAGAGACACTTATGTAAGAATGCTGTTCATCGATTACAGCTCAGCATTCAACACCATTATTCCATCAAAACTGATCACCAAACTCGGTAACCTGGGCATCGACCCCTCCCTCTGCAACTGGATACTGGACTTTCTAACCAACAGACCCCAGTCTGTGAGGTTAGACAAGCACACCTCTTCAACCCTCACCCTGAACACCGGCGTTCCTCAGGGCTGTGTGCTGAGCCCCCTCCTCTACTCCCTCTTCACCTATGACTGCACACCTGTACATGGTACTAACACCATCATCAAGTATGCAGATGATACAACGGTGATTGGCCTCATCAGCAACAACGATGAGCTGGCCTACAGGGAGGAGGTCCAGCACTTAGCAGCATGGTGTGCTGACAACAACCTGGCCCTTAAATCCAAGAAGACCAAGGAGCTCATTGTAGACTTCAGGAAGTCCAGAGGCGGCACGCACACCCCCATCCACATTAACGGGACGGAGGTGGAACGTGGTTCTAGCTTCAGGTTCCTGGGATTCAACATCTCCGATGACCTCTCTTGGACCCACAATACCTCTACTCTGATCAAGAAGGCTCATCAGCGTCTCTTCTTCCTGAGGAGACTGAAGAAGGTCCATCTGTCTCCTCAGATCCTGGTGAACTTCTACCGCTGCACCATCGAGAGCATCCTTACCAACTGCATCACAGTATGGTATGGCAACTGCTCTGTCTCCGACCGGCAGGCATTGCAGAGGGTGGTGAAAATTGCCCAAACGCATCACCGGTTCCACGCTCCCCTCCATTGAGTCTGTCCAAAGCAAGCGCTGTCTGCGGATTCACGCTCAGCATCGCCAAGGACTGCTCTCACCCCATCCATGGACTGTTTACCCTCCCACCATCCGGGAGGCGCTACAGGTCTCTCTGTGGCCGAACCAGCAGGTCCAGGAACCGCTTCTTCCTGGCGGCTGTCCCTCTACTAAACAACGTACCTCGGTGACTGCCAATCACCACCCCCCCCCCCGGACACATATTATTTTTTTTTATTCAAAGCGTTTGCTATGTCGCTCTTCAAGGGAGATGCTAAATGCATTTCGTTGTCTCTGTACTGTACACTGACAATGACAATTAAATATTGAATCTGAATCTGAATCTGAATCTTGTGGGACCAGGCCTCCCGTGTGAGAATGAAACCCAACAGGTCCCATTTAGTCTAGTTGCTCAATAAATAGGAAATTGGGGTTTTGGGGAAGAGGTGAATTAATTGAAGAAGTTAAAAGCAGGATGATGATAGTTAAAGTAAAGCAAAGAAGTGGAGATATTAGTTAAGTTATTACGTATCCTGGTACTATAACGCTGGATGTCTGGATGTTTACCATTTTCATGAAGGAAACATATATCCATGAAATTTGAATTGAATTGAAAAAAAGGGCAAGGAAACAGGCCCTTCAGCCCACTATCCATACTAACCCGCTCACACTAGTTATATGCTATCACACTTTCACATCCAGGGACAATTTACAGAGGCCATTTCATCTTTGGGACGTGGGAGAAAACCGGAGCACCTGGAGGAAACTCACGCAGTCCCAGGAAGAATGTGCAAACTCCACACAGACAGCATCTGAGGCCAGGACCGTGAAGCCGTGAGACAGCGCCTCTACCATCTGTAACACTGTCACGTCATGTACATTAGTTTACAATTCCCTGCGGGAAGAGGCTGGAATTTGACACTAAAGATAACATTTTAACATAAACTGGAGGAGAGAAATAATCTCATTGAAACCTACTGGATATTGCAAAGCCTGGATAGAGTAGGTGGGCAAAGGAAGTTTCCAGGAATCGGAGCGTCTAGAACAAGAGGGCACAGCCTCAGAATAGGACGTACCTTTGTAAGAGAGATCTTTAACCAGAGGGTGGCACGTCTGTGGAATTCATTGCCACAGATAGCTGTGGAGGCCGTCATTGTGTATTTTTAAAGCAAAGATTGATAGATTCTTGATTAGTAAGGGCATCAGGATTATGGGAGTGGGCAGAATGGGCCTGAGAGAGAAAATTAGATCAGCCGTCATTGAATGGCAGAGTAGACTAATTCTGCTCCTGTGGTCTTGTGGTCTTGTTTACTTTGGTGACTTGCATGGTTAGTGAGAGGGTCGATTGTCCAGGGTTGTGGCCACTGATGGAAGAAGCAGTCAATCCCTTTGCCCAATGTCCGGCCATGCTGTACCATCTGGTCTTGATGTGGAGGGCCAGTCTTACAGCTCCTCCATCTCCTGCTCTCCCTGCACTCAATGTCCAGAGACTGGGCATCAGGTGGTCCAGCCCTTAGACTCCCCAGCAGTGAGTGTGGTCAGTGGTAAAACCACGTCCAATATATACATTTACAAATGTATGGCATTCAGTGATATCTAATGGCACAGCGGTAGAGTTCCTGCCTTACAGCGCCATAGGCCCAGGGTCAATCCTGACAATGGGTGCTTGTCTGTACAGAGTTTGTACGTTCTCCCCGTGACCACGTGGGTTTTCTCCAGGTGCTCCGGTTTCCTCACACACTCCAAGACGTACAAGTTAGTAGGTTAATTGGCTTCGGGAAATTGACCCTGGTATCCAGGATATAATTAGTGTATGGGGTGATTGTTGGTCGGCATGGACTCGGAGGGCAGAAGGGCCTGTCTCCAATGCTGTATCTCTGAAGCAAACTAAACAACCAAACTGAACTATATATTTGAAATGGATTATTTTAAAATATGAAAAACACTTGTTACCAATAAGCACCTCATATTTCATGAGCAAAATCCTGGACTCACGGGAGTTGAGATGGCTTAACCATGGCAGGTCCATTCAGAACCTGAAGCATTTTCCAGCTATCAGGTCCAACACTTCTGTAGATCAGAAGCAAATACTGAGGAATAGTTATAGGGTGCCTAACTTGGTTAGGTGTGCTTCATGCCCACAGCTGTCAGACAGTTAGACCAGGTTTCATCATGGATGGCAAGCAAACACTATGGTAGATGAATCCTCATCCAACCATTTACAGCTATTCACTCCCACCCCATCCCCCTCCCACCTATATCACCCACAGGGGGTATGGAGAGAAGGCAGGTATGGGAAACTGAGTTGGATGATCAGCCATGATCATATTGAATGGCGGTTCAGGCTCGAAGGGCCGAATGGCCTACTCCTGCACCTAATTTCTGTTTCTATATCCCTCAAACCGTCTATACATTTCCGTCTCCTCTCTCCTTACCCCAAACCCTTTGGAGTTACATTTATCTCTAGCCTTTGTCACTTAATCCAACCATACGCCATAGTCATAGAGTGATACAGTGTGGAAACAGGCCCTATGGCCCAACTTGCCCAACACCAACCAACATGTTCCAGCTACACTAGTCCCGCCTGCCTGCCTTTTTTTCCCATAATCCTCCAAACCTGTCCTACCCATGCACCTGTCCAAATATCTTTTAAACCTAACAATAGCACCTGCCTCAACCTATTTCCTCTAGTAGCTTATTCCACCCTTTGTGTAAAAAACCTATCCCTCAGGTTCCTATTAAATCTTTCCCTCCTCACCTTAAACCTATGTCCTGATTGCCAATCGAACCCGCCACACACATACATGTATTCACCTATCGTGTGCAAGGCTTTGTACTGTCCCCAGATCTCCTCTCAGTTTCCTCCCCATTCTACAAGCAACCTTGAAGGGCTCTGTCCTAAATCATTGCCTGTGCTGTCCCTCCACCAATGCTGCTAGACATGCTGAGTTCACCAGCACTTTGTGCTTTACTTAAGATTCCAGCCTCTGCAGTTCCTTCTGACACCTCTGCATCTCCCTGTCACTTTAATGCCCGTAGAATGCACTGACACCATGGTTACTCATCACCATCCACCAAACAGACTGGTGTTCGCCGATATAGACGCATAGTGCTAGAGTAACTCAGCGGGTCAGGCAGCATCTCTGGAGAAAAGGAATAGGTGGGTTTGGGTCATGACTTTCTTCAGACTGATGTTCAGGAGAAGGGTTCATGGGTGGCCAATGCTCGATATCGCTGCGTTGACTTTCATCCTGTTTTGCCACAAAACAGCCTTGAACCTTGCACATGAACTAGAAGCAAGTGGGCGGTCATGGTGGCGCAGTGGTAGAGTTGCTGCCATACAGCGAATGCAGCGCCGGAGACCCGGGTTCGATCCCGACTACGGGTGCTGTCTGTACGCAGTTTGTACGTTCTCCCTGTTTTCTCCGAGATCTTTGGTTACCTTCCACACTCCAAAGACGTTTGTAGATTAATTGGCTTGTTGTAAATGTAAAAATTGTCCCTAGTGGGTGTAGGATAGTGTTAATGTGCGGGGATCGCTGGTCGGCACGGACCCGGTGGGCTGAAGGGCCTGTTTCCGCGCTGTATCTCTAAACTAAGCTAAACTAAACTAAGCATGCACAGGATTTGGGACCCATGGTGTACTTAGTACCAATGAAGCACTGTGGCCCTACAATCCATGTGGTCCTACTGGCCTGATTCAAGGACGTTAGCTCCTGGAATGCAGGACACTGCTGCAGGAGTATTTTTACTCTCTAGAATCTGTGTTAAAAAAAATGTTCCCTGAATTATTACATTCCTCACAGTTTCAGATATTAAGCCATCACTAATGCGCGATATTTACTGAGCCACTTTGCCAACCTGCACGCTTGTACAGAATAAATCCCTTCCTTAGAGTTGAGGATTAAATGCTAATTTCCTTAGTGATGCGAGATACTGCCAGAGTCCCAGACAGGTGTGAAGTGTGGCCCGACTGAGTAAACACAAGGTGTGGGTAATGAAGTAGGGGTCAGCAACAGATCGAGGGGGACGGTGGGTTTCAAGGCTGCCCATTTATCAATCTGGCGCAGATCCGCAGACAGATGGGCGCGAGTCTCCACTGGCCCGGGCGAGGATGAATGGTATCCTTTCATCTCCAGCATCTGGGCACCGGTCCAAGTGAGACAGATGCAGCAAAAGGCTCCTCTCTCTCTCTGTGGAGGGACCACGCTGGCCGCACGATGCTGGCCGCAGTCCAGTACATTCACAGGATGGAACGCTCTTCCCTCTGACATCTGGGGAGCGGGCCAAGGGACGATGAGATTGGTTTGTCTCAGGTGGAGGTCTCAGGGCAAACACACCGCACAGAACCAGCTCCAACACAATAATCGGCCGCTACCAATTGAGCAATCAGTTTGACAGGAGTGACTGGGACTGAGTGGCAATGGTCCGTGTGTCGTCTTTGTGTTCAAGTGTAACGAGCTTTACTATAGAGCCGCCGCTTCATGGGCTAAAGCCAGGAAGACACAAGGTAACAAGGCAGAGAGAAACGTGCGCTGAATGTACAGAGCGCACCTATTCACAACACGTGGAACCACAGCTACATACACAGACACATCAATGGATTCATTCACACAGACAGAAACTTAAGTTTAGATCGAAGATAGACACAAAATGCTGGAGTAACTCAGCAGGTCAGGCAGCATCTCTGGAGAGAATGGGTGACGTTTCGGGTCGAGATACATCTTTAGTTTACATTAGTTTAGTCTGTGTGAAGTAGGCCCTGCACCGGCCAGCTAATTCTATCCCACACAGTGGCGACAATCTATTGAAGCCAAGGTGCACAACCTGTATGTCTTTGGAGTGTGGGAGGATATCGAAGCATCCGGAGAAAAGCCACGCAGTCACAGGGAAAACGGTCAAACTCTTAACGGACAGCACCCTTAGTCAGGATCGAACCCGGGACTCTGGCTCTGTAAGTAAGCAAATCTACTTCTAGGCCACTGCGCAGCCCTTAAATAGCAGTCACACAAAAACAGACAGACACACACACACACACACACACACACACACACACACACACACACACACACACACACACACACACACACACACACACACACACACACACACACACACACACACACACACACACACAGAGTTATATGACCACACACACACACACACACACACACACTTACATGAACACACACACACACACACACACACGCACGCACACACACACACACAAAACACACACACACACACACACACACACACACACACACACACACACACACACACACACACACACACACACACACACACACACACACACACCACACACACACACACACAAGACAACACACACACACACACACACGCACAAACACACACACACACACACACACACACACACACACACACACACACACACACACACACACACACACACACACACACCCCACACACACACACACACACACACACACACACACACACACACACACACACACACACACACACACACACACACACACACACACACACACACACACACACACACACACACACACACACACACACACACACACACACACACACACACACACACACACACACACACACACAACATAATCACTTCTTGTACTGACAGATGGAAGTTCGCACACTACACACTTGCCTGCTCTCAAGAACACACTCACATATTCAGATGCACACAACGACAAAGCAAGGGTGGCACGGTGGCGCAGCGGAAGAGTTGCTGCCTTACAGCGATTACAGCGCCAGAGACCGATTACGCGTGCTGTCTATACGGAGTTTTTATGTTCTCCCCATCAGGGCCGGCCTTAGGAGGTGCGGGGCCCAATTGGGAACAATTTTGGTTAGCCCCAGGTTCCTAGCAAAGGTCTGTAGAATCATAGAAATACAAATAAAGTCTATTATAGACGGTATATCTCTGTGGTAGAATGGAAAGTAATCAAAATGTGCATTAAAAAATGCCTGCGAGTTAATGGACCAAACAGATCTAAGCTATATTTTAATATAAAATTGCACACAGGTAAGCCTAGAAGTAGCACACAAAATATCTAGATCACCTCTGAAAATTACATAGTTACAATACCACTTGTTTTAGTGACTGTGAAATGGAAAAATAAGTAATTTAATTAACTAGAGCCTGGAAAACCAATAACTATTGGCAAAAAAACAGTCCAGGCATTACATTTTGGGCTTCAGCCCCATCCTACCCTTTGGGCTTCTACCCAATCTAAACTTAGTTGTGTCTGTCTTAGTTGTGTGTGTGTTATGTGTGTGTGGGGGAGGGAAGGCGAGAAGGGAGGGAGGAGAGAAGGGAGTGAGGGAAGTAGAGAAAAGAAGGGATGGAGGAAAAGAGAGAACGAAGGGAGGGAGGGAAGGAGAGAAGGGAAAAGAGGGAGGAAGGATGGAGGGAAGGAGAGAAGGGAGTGAAGAAGGGAAGGCAGAGGGAGGGAAGGGAAGGAGAGAAGGGAGGGAGGGCCAGCGGCGGGAAACGGATGCCGGGGTCCGGGCGTGAGCTGAGGCCAACCCCCGGCCCGGCCCTCCGTGTATTGTTCACCGCATCTTCCCGGGGAGAGAGAGAGGGGGGTTTGGGGGGAACCGGGGCTGTGTGCGTGAAGCATGGCGACTGGAGGGACGGGAGAGTTGCCCCGGGAGTGTGAGGGCACCTCCCCCTTCTCCATTCCCCCTCACACCCCCCTCCCTGTCTACCCCCTTTCTTCCCCTCTACCTCTCTACTCTCTCTCCCCCCTCCACCCGGGGTAGATCTACCCCAGCTGAGAGTAGATTACTTCAACGCAAAGCTGAGAGATTGAAGGATAGACAAAAATGCAGTGGGTCGGGCGGCATTTCTGGACAAAAGGAACAGGTGACATTTCGGGTCGAGACCCGTCTTCAGACTGAGTCAGGAAAAAGAGGAACTCAAACCATCCCCCCCCCCCCCCCCCCCCCCCCCCCCCCTTCCCTCCGTCACGGACACGGAGCGATCACCGGTCCCACTTTTTTTTGGTAAACATCTATTTCCTTCGGGGGTTTTTTAATTTCCCCCTTACCATTTCCATACTTTTTCGCTAGCTGCCATGACCCGTTTGATGTCATCCTTCGCCCTGCTGCTCATAGCTGCTCCTGGTCTCGGCCCGCACCGAGCTGCTGGACATACTGTGTGTGTGTGTGTGTGTTTGTTTGGCGGAGACTGAGGGGAGAAACGCCGGCATCAAGAGCGAGCGAACGCGCGGACAGACGAACAAAATCAACGATCATAGAGTGGAACAGGTGACCAAAGATCTTTGTAGGTGACATTTTTGGTCGAGACCCTTCTTCAGACTGACTCAGGGGAAAGAGGAGCAAGAGATATAGACGGTATTAAGGACAAATGAATGGAAGATATGCCTATATCTCCCATTTCCCTTTCCCTTGACTGTCAGTCTGAAGAAGGGTCTCGACCTGAAATGTCTACCAATGCCGCTCCAATGCTACCAAGACCGCCAGCAGGATCATTGGTGCCCCACTACCTTTCCTGTTGGAGATCTACAAGAAGCGGAACATCTGTAGAGCCATCTCCATCATCCAGGACCCCTACCACCCATCACACCACATCTTTTCCATTCTGCCATCTGGGAAGAGGTACAGGAGCATCAGCTGCAAAACCAGCAGGATGCTCCACAGCTTCTTCCCACAGGCAATAAGACTGATTAACGGACTTTGTCCCCTCCCCAAATATCGTTCACCAACACATTCAACCTCGTCCATAGTGTTTAAGAAGGAACTGCAGATGCTGGAGAATCGAAGGTACACAAAAAAGCTGGAGAAACTCAGCGGGTGCAGCAGCATCTATGGAGCGAAGGAAATAGGCAACGTTTCGGGCCGAAACGTTGCCTATTTCCTTCGCTCCATAGATGCTGCTGCACCCGCTGAGTTTCTCCAGCCTTTTTGTGTACCAACCTCGTCCATACTTTGACAACTAGGCACCTGTCAAAGTAAAGCCACTGTCGGTCGGAATGTATGTTTTTATTCTATTGTAAATTTTAGGCCTACTTTCTGTTTTTAGACATGGTCATTTTTAATTTGTTTTTAAAGCTCTATGTATTTATCCTTTTTTAATAACTCCACTGAATGGAAACTGATCGAGCAACGTTGTTTCGTTTCCTCTGTGTGTGCGAGTACTCAGTGAAAATGATATTAAAGAAATACTGAATACTCAATACTCAATGAACGTTGCTTTCGTCCGTCTGTCCGCGCGTTCGCTCGCAATTGGTGCCGGCGCTTCTCCCCTCATGGCAGCTATTGAAAAAGTCGACCCGAAATATCACCTAGTCCTCTCCAGAGATGCTGCCTGATCCGCTGATTTACTCCAGCCTTTTGTGTCCGTCTTCAGTTTAAACCAACACCTGCAGTTCCTCCCTGTACAAGCTATGTGCCGTTTGAAATGACAATGGTAAAAAAAACATTTAAAACATTTAAAACCGCCTAAACTGTCCCCCCGCAACACTGCGAGAGGCATAACTGAAGTCGGGTCGGGGTTACTGAAATGATGGAGGTTACGCTCCGGTGCGTACTATGCGTCCGTCCATTGTACTTCACAGGAGTGGACCATCTTGCGTGCTATAAGATCTTTGCTCCAATTGATTTGATTACTCTAGCGGGGGGCCCCCTTAGGCGTGGGGCCCAACTGGGAGCAACGGTCCCATCGGCTAAAGGCTCCCCGTGACCTGCGTGGGTTTTCTCTGAGATCTTTGCTTTACTCCCACACTCCAAAGACGTACAGGTTTGTAGGTTAATTGGCTTGGTGTAATTGAAAAATTGTCCCTAGTGTGTGTCGGATAGTGTTAGTGTGTGGGGATCACTGGTCAGCGCAGCCTCGGTGGGCTGAAAGGGACTGTTCCTGTGCTGTATCTCTAAACTAAACTAATACACCCAGACTATATTTTACATGTAGTTGCAGACATGGATACAGTCCATTTGCTGACTGCAAACAAGCATACCGTGGGAGAGAGGGAGAAGCAGATATATTCCTACAAACTGGCAACACTAGCTGCCAACCAGCTACAATGAGCACTTGCTGAATGAGCAAAGGCGGTACGGTGGTGCAGCGGTAGAGTTGCTGCCTTACAGCGTTTGCGGCTCCAAAGACCTGGGTTCGATCCCGACTACTGGTGCTGGCTGTACAGAGTTTGTACCTTCTCCCCGTGACAGTGTTGGTTTTTTCCGAGATCTTCGGTTTCCTCCCACACTCCAAAGACGTACAGGTTTGAGATTTAATTGGCTGGGTAAGTGTTAAAATTGTCCTTAGTGGGTATAGGATAGTGTTAATGTGCGGTGATCGCTGGTCGGTGTGGACCCGGTGGGCTGAAGGGCCTGTTTCTGCGCTGTATTTCTAAACTAAACTAAACTAAACTAAACTTGCTTTTTAAGATGAGGTGTAAAGATTTCCACAGCCAATGGTGCATTTTCTTTAATATTTCTCTAAGGGTAAAGACTGGATCTATTGAGGACTTCAAACAGTCGGGTCACCAGCTCACCTTTGATGGAGCTCCACGCTGGTACCTGCGCCTTCCTATCACCTGGCTCTGCTGTGCTTTGTGTCAGGTGTAAAAGGAATCTAGTTTGTTTCTTACTCCTTACCTTGAGTGAATAGAACAAGGCTGAACAAACCGGGTTGTGTGTACATTTACTGACATTCAAACTCTCCTGGGTCCCTCCAGCAGACACGGACCCTCGTGAGACTCATTATCCCTGAAGTTCCAAACTTTCAACGCTAAATCTTCAGCCAGCCTTTGCAAAATGTATAGCGATTGTGCTCGCAGAGATGTGATTCAGTGAGTGTATGCTTCGTACTACAAAGCATTTCAGAGCTCCTGGCTCCGTTCTATCCCCACCTCAACAGTGGTACAGTGGTAAAGTTATGGTAATAGATCAAAGGAATGCAGTGAAAATCCCTGAAAAATGAGTGCAAATCCCACCTCAAGAGCTGGAGGTTTTATATTCATCTAAAAATAACCTGGAGCAAAAACTGGCATTACAGATGCAATTGTTCTAAAACCTTTATGGTTCACTGATGCCCTTCGGAGAAGGAGAGCTGAAATGTCATCTGTCCATTCCCTCCACTGGTGCTGCCTGACCCACTGCATTCCTCCAGCATGTTGTTCTCTTGAGGAGATCTTCCACCCAGTTGCTGTATATGTGACTTTGTCCATTCTCAATTGCCCTGTGAAATGGTCTTGTGACCCATTCAGTCCAAGAGGATTTATCCTCCATTCTGGGGTACTGACCAAGATGAGATGGAGGTGAGTGATGGTCTCTTCATTGACACCATGGATGGCTGTGGAAGCAGTGTCGATGGATAAGTTTAAGGCGGAGATTGATAGATTCTTGATTAATATGGGTGTCAGGGGTTATGGGGAAAAGGCACGAGAATAGGGTTGAGAGGGAGAGATAGATCAACCATGATTGAATGGCAGAGTAGACTTGATGGGCCCAATGGCCTGTTTCTGCTCCCATCACTTAAGAATGTATGAACCCATCATCCTGCCTTGAGGATTTTCTCGGATCATATCCAGAAACTTGAACACAAAGATCACCAGGCAACACACTGCTGCACTGAGCTGCCGTCATCTAGACTCATCGTTAGACCTTCTCTCCGGTATAAATGTATAATGCCCCTGTTCCACTTAGGAAACCTGAATGGAAACCTCTGAAGACTCTGGCAGACCAAGGAAGATCTCAACAGCTGATGACAGAAGGAAGATCTCAACAGCTGATGACAGAAGGATTCTCTCTATAATAAAGAAAAATCCCCAAACACCTGTCCGACAGGAGTCAGGTGTGGATTTGTCAATGACCACTGTCTGTAGAAGACTTCATGAACAGAAATACAGAGGCAACATTGCAAGATGCAAACCACTGGTTAGCTGCAAAAATAAGACGACCAGGTTATAGTTTGCCAAGAAGTACTTAAAAGAGCAGTTCTTGGCACTTTTTCCCTCGAGTTCCAGAGTTGTGGTTCAGGTCCTGTCCACAGACTCAAACGGGCTGGCTCTCCAGAGCAGGACTGATGGAATCTTGCACTGCTGGAGTGCGGTTCTTTGGACAAAACCTCAAGCTTTTGGCAACACAGTGACGCAGCGGTAGAGTTGCTTCCACCAGATACCCGGGTTCGATCCTGACTACGGGTACTCGTCTGTATGGAGCTTGTATGTTCTCCTCGTGACCCGTGTGTGTTTGCTATGGGATCTCCAGTCTCCTCCCACTCCAAAGACTTACAGCTTTTGTAGCTTCAGTGGCGCAGCGGTAGAGTTGCTGCCTTACAGCGTTTACAGTGCCAGAGACGGGAGTTCGATCCTGAACATGGGTGCTGTCTGCATGTAGTTTACACGTTCTCCCCGTGACCACGTTGGTTTTCTCCGAGATCTTTGGTTTCCTCCCACACTCCAAAGACATACAGGTTTGTAGGTTCATTGGCTTGGTATAAATGTCAATTGTACCCAGTGTGTGTAGGATAGTGCTAATGTGCGTGGATCGCTGGTCGGCACGGACTCAGTGGGACGAAGGGCTTGTTTCGGCGCTGTATCTCTAAACTAAACTCAACTGAAGCCCTGTCTTCTCGAAGGAAGGCACAAAACGTCCCAAGGCCTCTCTTTTGAAGCAGCATGGAGTCGGCCACCATTTATCCCTCAATCCATTCCACAAGGCCAGGATATCTGGGCATAACATTGACATTTGTGGGAGGTTAATATGTACCAATTGTCTACTGTTCTATTCCCTTTGTGACTGGCACAGCATGTGAAAGTTGGTCGATTGGGGGCAAGGTGCTTTAGGGGATCCTGAACAGCATGTGGAACATACTGTAGAAATGCAAATCATCCTTTCCTCTGATTTCAAAATATCAAAGGAAAATTGCAAATTTAATTTTCACTCGCGATCTTCAAAGGAAATCGGCAGTCCTTTTTCACTGTGCTCCATGGAACACAGAACGCAGAGCATAGAACAGTAGAGTCAACGAACAGGCCCTTCAGCTTATAATATTCACGCATAAGTAACGGGAGGTAGACAAAAACTCAGCGGGTGAGGCAGCATCTACGGAGAGAAGGAATAGGAGACGTTTCGGGTCTGACCCTTCTTCAGACTGATGTCGGGGGGGTGTGGGGAAAAAGAAAGGAAGAGGCGGAGACAGGCTTTGTGGGAGAGCTGGGAGGGGGAGGGGAAGGAGGGAGAAAGCAAGGAATATCTGAAATTCGAGAAGTGAGTCTTCTTTTTCCCGCCCCCCCACCACCCCCCGATATCAGTCTGAAGAAGGGTCTCGACCCGAAACGTCGCCTATTCCTTCACTCCACTAGATGCTGCCTCACGTGCTGAGTTTCTCCAGCAGGATTGAATTGAGGTCTCTGGAGCTGAGAGGCAGCAGCTCTTTTCACTGCACCACTGTCCTGCAGTGTCCTATGGCACGCTGATTCTGTACCATCCAACAAGTGACCATGTACGGTAATCCTATACTATCCATTGTATTGTCCATACATTCATGTTAACTACCTTCAATCTCCTCACAAACCCCACTCAGATTTCACTATTTATGTGTAACTGAAGTGGCTAAACTTTGGGATGTGCGTAGAGACCAGGGCACCTGGAGGACACTCACACTGTAAAGCAGTTAGAGAATTAAAGACACACAGTTGTGGAGTAACTCAGCGGGTGAGGCAGCAACTCTGGATGAATTGGACAGGTTGACTTTTCAGGTGGGAACTCTATCCATGTCCTCCAGAGACACTGCTTGCTTGACCCGCTGACTTACTCCAGCACTTTGTGTTTTTTGTTTGTAAACCAGGACCAGCTGTTCCTTGTGTCTACATTCACTCACACTGTCACAGGGGGAATACCATAGGGATGGCACCTGGGGTCAGGGGCAACATGTTGCGAAGGAGGAGACGGGGAGCTGGGGTCAAATTAGCTTCTTCAGGAGGGAATCTGGGTCATGCAGCTTGATGAAGGTTATGGGAACAAACAGACAAAACTAAACCAGGAAAATCCTTGAAGAGAGACACAAAATGTTGGAGTAAGTCAGCAGGTCAACCAGCATCTCAGGAGAGAAGAAATAGGTGACGTTTCGGGTTGAGACCCTTCTTCAGATAGAAATTGAATACATTCCTGGACACAACACAAATTGGAGGAACAGCACCTCATATTTTGCTTGGGCAAGTCCAGCATTTTGTGTCTACCTTTGATTTCGCTGAAGGGTTCAGAGCTAAGGAACCACAACAGAATATAACAAAGTGGATGAAGTGTGGGGAACTTTCCAACTGCCAATCAGGCCATCAATGTTTAAGTCAATCTAATTGCCAGTTGGGTATCTTTCTGACATTTTAAACCATGATGGAGCTTGATGAGAGGCTGGGGATTGATTTATAGATGTGAAATGAGATGTTGGAACATAATTCTCTTTTCCTGTTTCTAAAACATCCGCAGCTAAATGGTTGAAAAACAATGAAAAAAAACAAAGAAGTGGATCTGTCTCGGAATGAGTAATGAAGCGGCCTGCTCAATTATTAAAGGCATACTTTAATTCTGTAATAACTTCTCCATGTCTCTGGAGCAATAGCGAGCTGACTGACATTTAAATCAATCCCTTTCATTCCCTTTTTATTGCTTCTCATTATTTTCTGTGCCATGTGTTTCTGGTTAAGTGGGTGGCTGGACAGCACTTGTCCTTCCTGCCCTGTCTCTCCCTTCCTTTGATTCGCCGTGACCCCCAACCGTGTGTCCTCACACTTAGACTAGACACGCAAAGGCCCCGACGTCTGATCCAGGTAGGAGGTTGGAACGGGAGGTCAACCAATGTTCTGACCCTTCAGAAGAACAGGATTGATGGGGGGCTGCTGGCTAGACCCTGGACAGGATATTGTTCTTTGACCTTCTTTGTAAACCTTGCATTGAATTACCTGACTGGTATTAAACAGGATAAAGGGATAAATGAGATCATCTCACTTCAAAGAAAATCTCCACAGTCACCCATAACCTCAAAGGTTTTCTAAATCAATTAATAAAAACTGACGAAAGTCCTCGGTCTTCTCCAAAGAAGAGGCCCCACGCTGTCTAATGGACTGCCGCGTGGTGGTTTGAAAGGACAGCGTTCCAATTAATGAGTAGGAACATGTGTCAATTAATGCCAGGCACTTTGCCAACGGCTCTGGGGGATGGTGCTGAGAAGTTGATCTTGTCAGAGGGTGACCAATGAGAATGGTCAACAAGATTTCCCCTCTTTTGTAATGAACGGGACCATCGACCATGTCAGTTGCATATTCTGCACTTTGGTTTCATCCCTCATCTCCCACCCAGACCATTGGTAGGCTTCCCCTTGTCCTCATCTGTTACACAAACCAGTGGTAGGATTCCCCTCCCCTCATCTCTCTCCAAACACGCCTCCTCTTTCAACAGGTCATTCTGTATCATTTCAGCGGCTTACAACATGATGTCACTGCCAGACATGTCCTCCCGTTTCCAGCAGTTTAGATCTGTTCCCTGTGCAATGCCATTGTCCACACCACTCCTTCAATGACGCCTCTGTGCAACACAAGAGATGCTCCCTATTATTGAGGGAGAACCCCTCTGGACAAAACAATGTGCACAAATCAACTGTAGATTGTTGCATGTGGTGGTCCTGACATCGTCTCCTTTACATTGCAAAACCTAACGCAGGTCAGGTAGCTGCTTAAAGCCGATCTCCTTTCACTCTGCAGAGTAACCCTGCTTTTCCAGTTGCCTGACACCTTTAATTCTTCATCCTCCCCTTTCTACGATATTTCTGCCATGGCCCACCCACATATAGAAACATTGAAACATAGAAAATAGGTGCAGGAGTAGGCCATTCGACCCTTCGAGACTGCACCGCCATTCAATATGATCATGGCTGATCATCCAACTCAGTGTCCTGTACCTGCCTTCTCTCCATACCCCCTGATCCCTTTAGCCACAAGGGCCACATCTAACTCCCTTAAATATAGCCAATGAACTGGCCTCAACTACCTTCTGTGGCAGAGAGTTCCAGAGATTCACTACTCTCTGTGTGAAAAATGTTTTTCTCATCTCGGTCCTAAAGGATTTCCCCTCTATCCTTAAACTGTGACCCCTTGTCCTGGACTTCCCCAACATCGGGAACAATCTTCCTGCATCTAGCCTGTCCAACCTCTTAAGAATTTTGTAAGCACTGTTCCACGCTGTTCCAACAAGTTCACAAGTTCAAAAGTTATAGGAGCCGAAGTAGGCCATTCAGCTCATCAAATCTCTTTCACAATTCAATCATCTTTCTATGATCTATCTTTCCCTCTCCACCCCATTCTCCTCCCTTCTCCCCATTACCCCTGACACCCTTATAATTAAGAATTTGGCAATCTCCGCCTCAAAGATATCCATTGACGGTCTCCATAGCAATGGATTCCACTGATTCACCACACTCTCAATGAAGACATTTCTCCTCATCTCCTTTCTAAAGGTACGTCCTTTTATTCTGAGGCCATGACCTCTGGTCCTAGACTCTCTCACTAGTGGAAACATATTCTCCACATCCACTCTATCCAGGCTTTTACTATTCGGTAAGTTTCAATGAGGTACCCCCTCATCCTTCTAAACTCCAGCGAGTACAGGCCCTGTGCCGTCGAACGCTGGTCACATGTTAACCCAATCATTCCTGGGATCATTCTCGTAAACCTCCTCTGAACAAAGTTCAATGTAAGCCTGAAGAACGACATCACATTGCTATTGTGCATGTTACAGCACGCAGGACTTAACAATGGGTTCAACAGTTTCAGATACTCAACCTTTCCAGTTTATTTAGAATTATAATGGCCCTGTCTCACGGTGCGAGTCCACCCACGAGTGATCCCGAGTTTAAAACAAATCAAACTCGTGGTAAACACGTAGAATGAACGTAGCGGGAACGTCGGAACTCATAACGCTAACGGCGGGTACTCGGGAAACTTGTTAACTCGTGAAAATCTTTCAACATGATGAAAGATTTGGCAACATCTGTGGAGGGAACATAGTGAAGGTTAAGCAACATCTGTGGAGGGAACATACGGGTAACTGGTTTAGATGAAAGGACTGAACATCAATTGTGCATTTCCACCCACACACACTGCCTGGCCTACTGACTTGGTCCAATTGCTCTGAATTTTTACTCCATATTTCAGCATCTGCAGTCTCTTGTGCCTCGGTTTTAATGCTCCACTACAAAGTCCCTTCGAGGTAAGATTTCCTTTTCTCAACCAAGATGAATGGTCTCGACTCGAAATGCCAACTGTTCATTTCCATCCATAGATGCTGCCTGACCCTCAGAGTTCCTCCAGCTACCACTTTGTATTTGCTACAGATTCCAGTAGCTGAGGTCTGTTCTTGCTCTAAGCAGTGATCTCATCACTGCTCTCTCCACAGACACTGCCTGACCTGCTGGGTGTTTCACAGCATTGTTTCAGATTTATTGTTTCAGGGTGGCACGGTGACACAGCGGTAGAGTTGCAGCCTTACAGCGCCAGAGACCCGGGTTCCATCGTGCTGGTCTATATGGAGGTTGTACATTCTCCTCCTGACCTGCATGGGTTTTCTCCAAGATCTTCGGTTTCCTCCCACACTCCAAAGACGTACAGGTATGTAGGGTATTTGACTTGGTATAAATGTAAATTGTTCCTAGTGTGTAGGATAGTGTTAGTGTGGGGGGGGTATGCTGATCAGCGCAGACTCGGTGGACTGAAGGGCCTGTTTCCGCGCTGTATATCTAACCAACTAGCTTACAGTAACCTAACAGTTCTGTATCTCACAGTTGCAGCAGTATTTAGTTTTCTCTCTCCTCTGTCCCCATTCATCTGCCTCCTCTTACCTCTACCATGGAGATCACCTATGAGTCAGTCTCCATCTCAGTCTCCCAACCAGCACTGCCACCTCCTCTGCCTTCCAGCCTCTGCATCTCCACAACACAGCCAATGCGTTACCCTTGAAAACCCTTGAAATAAATTGGAGTAAAAGAGACTTTGAGGTGTCCTTCACACTTTGGAGACACGGGGGTAAGGAGGTGGAACCAGCAGGAAAATATCAGACCAATGACCATATTAATATAAATGAAGGAAAGCAATACAACGCATGCATCTACAGAGACCCGGGTTCAATCCCAACTACGGGTCCTGTCTGTACTGAGTTTGTATGTTCTCCCCGTGACCTGTCTGGGTTTTTCTGAGATCTTCGGTTTCTTCCCACACCCCAAAGACATACAGGCATGTAGGTTAATTGGCTTGGTAAATGTAAAAATTGTCGCTTGTCGATGTGGAGCCGAGTGGGCCGAAGGGCCTGTTTCCACGCTGTATCTCTAAATTAAAATAAACTAAACAAGAAAATTTGAAAAATATTATTTTTCTTCCATCGTCTTATCCCAGATGAAGTTTACAAAACAACCAGAGTCATAGAGTGATACAGTGTGAAAACAGGCCCTTCTGCCCAACTTGCCCACACCAACCAGAGAGCAGTGCTGAACTACTATCTACCTCTTTGGTGACCCTCTGACGATCCTCGATCGGACTTTGCTGGCTTGATCTTGCACTAGACGTTATTCCCTTATTAACCATATAACCATATAACAATTACAGCACAGAAACAGGCCATCTTGGCCCTACAAGTCCGTGCCGAACAACTTTTTTTCCCCTTAGTCCCACCTGCCTGCACTCATATCATAACCCCTCCATTCCCTTCTCATCCATATGCCTATCCAATTTATTTTTAAATGATACCAATGAACCTGCCTCCACCACTTCCACTGGAAGCTCATTCCACACCGCTACCACTCTCTGAGTAAAGAAGTTCCCCCTCATATTACCCCTAAACTTCTGTCCCTTAATTCTGAAGTCTTGTCCTCTTGTTTGAATCTTCCCTATTCTCAAAGGGAAAAGCTTGTCCACATCAACTCTGTCTATCCCTCTCATCATTTTAAAGACCTCTATCAAGTCCCCCCTTAACCTTCTGCGCTCCAGAGAATAAAGACCTAACTTATTCAACCTATCTCTGTAACTTAGTTGTTGAAACCCAGGCAACATTCTAGTAAATCTCCTCTGTACTCTCTCTATTTTGTTGACATCCTTCCTATAATTGGGCGACCAAAATTGTACCCCATACTCCAGATTTGGTCTCACCAATGCCTTGTACAATTTTAGCATTACATCCCAGCTTCTATACTCAATGATATTGTGTATCTATACACTGTAAAAGGCTCGATTATAATCATGTATTGTCTTTTTGCTGACTGGATAGCACGCAACAAAAGCTTTTCACTGTGCCTCGGTACACGTGACAATAAACTAAACAGAACTAAACTAAACTAAACTACACAGTCCATGGACCAACACATATTGCTAAATGAGATTGTCTACTTTTATGCTTTTATTTATAATTAGGAGATTAATATTGACCTTCTGTCACTTTATTCATGCATTTTGTCCATAA
This sequence comes from Leucoraja erinaceus, assembly GCF_028641065.1. Classification (NCBI taxonomy): domain Eukaryota; kingdom Metazoa; phylum Chordata; class Chondrichthyes; order Rajiformes; family Rajidae; genus Leucoraja; species Leucoraja erinaceus. The sequence goes on along the minus strand of NC_073409.1, from coordinate 21,903,949 downwards.
ACAAAGCAGCCTGTGATAGTAATGAGACCCGCAGGGCCAGTACCAAGAGCAGTGTCGAGTACAATTGTAATGCAATCATTATCTCAATCCCAATGTTAGGAAATGTTCTCCTCCATCACTCCTTTGTCAAACTAGACAAGATTCATTTTAAATACCTATTCCTGGTCCCTATCCTCACACACAGTAAGTGTTAGAATCACCCTGAAGACAATGAGGTGGTCATTATATTCAGTGACCATATAGGCAGCAAATGCCTTGCAAATGTCCCTTATACTAATCATCAATAATGAGACCACGTCACGGAACCTTACATCATATCCATCAGCACTGGCATCATGAAATAATACTCAAATGTCATAGGACACTGATTTTTTTCATGCTGAAGAAGGGTCTCAACCCGAAACGTCACCCATTCCTTCTCTCCAGAAATGCCTGTCCCGCTGAGTAATTCCCTCTTTTTGTGTCCATCTTCGGTTTAAACCAGCATCTGCAGTTCCTTTCTGCACAGTTTTTCATATTTATGATGGCAAAGCTTCAAAATGAAGCTTTAATGGATAGAACATGGAACAGTTCAGCACAGTAACAGGCCCTTCGGCCCACAATGTCTGTGCCCAACAAGGTGTCTGGACCAACCCTTATCTGCCTGCACATAATCCATATCCATCCAATCCCTGCATATCCATGTGCCTATCCGAACATCTCTTAATCATCACTATCATATGTATCTACCCCACAACCCCAGGCAGAGAGTTCCATGCATCCACCACCGTCTGAGTAAGAAACCTGCCCCATGGGGTCAGTGGTGCAGCGGTAGAGTTGAACCTGGGTTCAATCCTGACTACAGGTGCTGTCCGTACGGAATTGGCATGTTCTCCCCGTGACCTGCGTAGGTTTTCTCCAGGATCTTCAGTTTCCTCACACACTCCAAAGACGTAAATAAATTGGCTTGATATAAATGTTAAATTGACCCCAGTGTGTGTAGGATAGTGTTAGTGTGGGGGAGGGAGAATGCAACATTCACGTGGTGCGCCCTGTTTTGACGAACGCAAACAACCTGGTGTGCACAATCAAATAGGATCAAATAGAACAATAGAGACATCGACTCTGAGGTCGACCATCGTCTGAGTTGTGCCAGCGGAGCCTACGCCAGACTCAGGAAAAGAGTCTTTGAAGACCGAGACCTAAAGGCTCAAATAAAACTGCTGGTCTACAGAGCCATTGTCCTCCCCACCCTGTTGTATGGAGCTGAGTCATGGACCACCTACAGCAGGCACCTGAGAGCCCTGGAACAAAACCATCAAAGATCCTTATGAAAGATTGTGAGGATCAGCTGGGAGGACAAACGCACCAACATCAGCGTTTTGGTGGAAGTCAACATGACCAGCATCACCACCACAATAATGCAACACCAACTTCGATGGACTGGCCATGTCATCTGCATGTCCAACACACGTCTCCCTGAACACATCCTGTACTCTCAATTGAAGGAAGGTCGGCGAGCCCCCAGCGGGCCAAAGAAACGCTTCAAGGACAACATCAAGAACAGTCTGAGGAAATTCCACATCACATCGAGCAACTGGGAGTACATTGCATTGGACAGGCGATCCTGGAGGAAATCCGTCAGGAAGGAGCTGCACGTTATGAAATGGAACTACGCTGTGTCGCAGAGACAAAGCGACAGCATGGTAAGGAGAGAGAGAGAGAAGGGTGCACGACAACTACCAACCACCACCAGTCTCCACTGCCCATGTTGCAGCAAGGTGTGTGGATCATGGATCAGCCTCTACAGACATCTGCAGACCCACAAGTGGACGACCCTATCAAGTGGAGAGGACAGTCATACTCGTTTCGAGTGACCGGCGATGATGAGAACAAGTTGTCCTACCACTTAGGCTGTGCACGCCATATGCAAGACGAAGTGTTATGCCCCTGTCCCACTTAGGAAACCTGAACGGAAACCTTTGGAGACTTTGCGCCCACCCAAGGTTTCTGTGCGGTTCCCGGAGGTTGCAGGTGGTTGCCAGAGGTTGCAGGTAGTGGAAGCAGGTAGAGAGACTGACAAAAACCTCCGGGAACCACACGGAAACCTTGTGTGGGGCACAAAGTCTCCAAAGTTTTCCATTCAGGTTTCCTAAATGGGACAGGGGCATAAGTGTGCAGGATCGCTGGTCGATGCGGACTCGGTGGGCCAAAAGGCCTGTTTCCGCACTGTATCACGTAACTAAACTGAACTAAAGCTAGGCATCTCCTCTCATCTTAAAGCTCTGCCCTAGTATTGATATTCCTGGAGAATAGATTTAAAGTGTCGACCAAAAAAAAAATCAAATAATTTAATTAGCTTTATTAACCAAAGCAGGCTAGAATGTATATTTTATCCAACACTAACTGGTGAAGTATTGAGTTTAAATCATTGATTTTAGTTTGTCAAGACTTGTGGCAGGAGAGGTGGTGAGGGAGCTGCAGGTAATGGTTAAAGTTCTTATCTCTGCAATGAGATCAGTTCCCACCCCACATTCACAACATTCTCCCTGAGTCAAAACCTTCTATGTATCTCCTCACTGGAGTACCTTCCTCCTAAACCCCTTCCTCACTTCCTTTAATTTAGTTAAGTTTAGTTCAGACATACAGTACAGCGCAGCAACAGGCCCTTCAGCCCACTGAGTCCACACTGACCAGTGATCCCCGCACACAAACACTATCCTACACGTACGTAGCTCAATTTTACATCGATTCCAAGCCAATTAACCTATAACCTGTACGTCCTTGGAGTGTAGAAGGAAACCGGAGATCTGGGAGAAAACTCATGCAGGTCACGGGGAGAACAGACAAACTATATACAGACAAGCACCCGTAGTCAGGGTCGAACACGGATCTCCGGCGCTGTGAGGCAGTAGCTCTACCGTTACGCCACTGTGTCGCTCTTTGCAACCATTCTAACTTGCCTGCCTTTCACCACTAAAACACCAGCCCAATAATGGTGTATTTTTTCTCTTCACTTTATCGTGTTTTCAAAAATTATCAATTAAACCTCACCCGAACTTTATTTGCTCTACCAGAAATAATGCAGGATTCTCACATTCACTTCATTGCTACATTTGCCTGTTCCAGATGTAAGGACGAAAGATGCAGGAGCAGGAGCAGGTCATGCAGCCCCTGGAGTAGTGTCCGTTTTTCGATTAGATCAAGGATGACCTGATCTTGGCTTCAGATTCGCGTTCCTGCTGGTTCTCCATTGATTCACTTTCCTGCTGGTTCTCCCTCGGAAATATTCAATGAGTCAGAGCCCACACATCATCAGTTCACTGGTTCTAGTTTACTAGCCTCCGTTTGATCTGGTATTTTGTTGGTTCACATGCTTGATCAATGGTGTTTTATCATTAATGTATTATTATTATTATTAATGTTTAGTGCTTTCTGAGTCATTCGTAACTGTCACTGTATGTCATAGAAACAAAGAAACATAGAAATTAGGTGCAGGAGTAGGCCATTCGGCCCTTCGAGCCTGCACCGCCATTCAATATGATCATGGCTGATCATCCAACTCAGTATCCCGTACCTGCCTTCTCTCCCTACCCTCTGATCCCCTTGGCCACAAGGGCCACATCTAACTCCCTCTTAAATATAGCCAATGAACTGGCCTCAACTACCCCCTGTGGCAGAGAGTTCCAGAGATTCACCACTCTCTGTGTGAAAAAAGTTCTCCTCATCTTGGTTTTAAAGGATTTCCCCCTTATCCTTAAGCTGTGACCCCTTGTCCTGGACTTCCCTAACATCGGGAACAATCTTCCTGCACCTAGCCTGTCCAACCCCTTAAGAATTTTGTAAGTTTCTATAAGATCCCCTCTCAATTTCCTAAATTCTAGAGAGTATAAACCAAGTCATGTTGTTAATTGTGGGCGGAGCACCAAGGCAAATTCCTTGTATGTGAATACTTGGCCAATAAACATACTTATTTCCTATATTATCCCACTTTCTCATCAATTCTAGTATTTTTCAACTACACAGAGTTTTTTCCTCACCTCCCAATGGGCAATTCCTCCTCAAACTACGGTACCCTCCATAATGTTTGGGACAAAGACCCATCATTTATTTATTTGTCTCTGTACACCACAATTTGAGATTTTTAATAGAAAAAATCACATGTGGTTAAAGTGCACGTTGTCCGATTTTATTAGAGGCCATTTTTATACATTTTGATTTCACCATGTAGAAATTACAGCTGTGTTTATACGTAGTCCTCCCATTTCAGGGCACCATAATGTTGGGGACACATGGCTTCACAGATGTTTGTAATTGCTCAGGTGTGTTTAATTGCCTCCTTAATGCAGGTATAAGAGAACTCTCAGCACCTTGTCTTTCCCCCAGTTTTTCCATCACCTTTGGAAACTTTTATTGCTGTTTATCAACATGAGGACCAACGTTGTACCAATGAAAGTCAAAGAAGCCATTATGAGACTGAGAAACAAGAATAAAACTGTTAGAGACATCAGCCAAGCCTTAGGCTTATCAAAATTAACAGTTTGGAACATCATTAAGAAGAAAGAGAGCACTGGTGAGCTTACTAATCGCAAAGCGACTGGCAGGCCAAGGAAGACCTCCACAGCTGATGACAGAAGAAATATCTCTATAATAAAGAAAAATCCCCAAACACCTGTCCGACAGATCAGAAACACTCTTCACAAGTCAGGCGTGGATATGTCAATGACCACTGTCCGCAGAAGACTTCATGAACAAAAATCCAGAGGCTACACTGCAAGATGCAAATCACTGGTTAGCCGCAAAAATAAGATTGCCTCATCTGTGAAACCCGGTGGTGGGGGTGTTATGGCCTGGGCATGTATGGCTGCTGAAGGTACTGGCTCACTTATCTTCATTGATGATACAACTACTGATAGTAGTAGCATAATTAATTCTGAAGTGTATAGACCCATCCTATTTGCTCAAGTTCAAACAAATCTCAAAACTCATTGGCCGGCGGTTCATTCTACAGCAAGACAATAATCCCAAACATACTGCTAAAGCAACAAAGGGGTTTTTCAAAGCTAAAAAAGGGTAAATTCTTGAGTGGCCAAGTAAATCACCCGATCTGAACTCATTTGAGCATGCCTTTTATATGCTGAAGAGAAAACTGAAGGGGACTAGCTCCCAAAACAAGCATAAGCTAAAATGGCTGCAAAACAGGCCTGGCAGAGCATCACCAGAGAAGACACCCAGCAACTGGTGATGTCCATGAATCGCAGACTTCAAGCAGTCATTGCATGCAAAGGATATGCAACAAAATGCTAAACATGACTACTTTCATTTACATGACATTGCTGTGTCCCAAACATTATGGTGCTCTGAAATGGGGGGACTATGGTCTCTCTAAACACTAGTGTAATTTCTACATGGTGAAACTAAAGTGTATAAAAATGGCCTTGATTAAAATCTGACAATGTGCACTTTTAGCCACATATGATTTTTTTTCTATCTCAAATCTCAAAATCTCAAATTATGGAGTACAGAGGCAAATAAATAAATGATGGGTCTTTATGGAGGGCACTGTATATCCCTTAGTTCTGACTTCCCCTACAAAGGAAAGCATGTCAACATCTGTCCTTGCAACTCCTCCAACCTCATCTACTGTAACTCTTGTTCTCGGAGTGAACTCCTATATATCAGTTGACACCTGTAGTTCCTTCCTACACATCTATCCTGGCAAACCCCCTCCCAATCTTATGAATCATCAGATCACATTACATTCTTCCCAACTCCAAATCTGCTCAATCGTTCGTCAAAAGTCAACCCCTTCATCCGAGGAACCAACCGAGTGATATTTCCAAGTTTGACCTCACCAAGACATGTATTTTTGTCTCGAGACTAATCTACTCTCTTGCAATAAAGGCCAATAGTTAATTTGCCTTCCTTTTAACTTGCTGCCTCTGCGTGCTCGTTCTGGGCTGCAATCACTAAAATCCATGCTGATGAATCGATGTTGAATACTTTCTGGAGTTATCATATACTCTCAAGAACGGCAAGTTCTCATGGTGGACTAATCAGATGCAATTGTCAAGTTAATCTGATTGTGTCTCCAGAACAGTTTAACCTTATGAACCAAAGATACACTTGCTTCTATTGTTTCTGTTTACAGATATACCATGGAAAGCGAGTGGCACATTAGCCCACTGAGTCCATGCCGATCACCAATCACATTATCTCACTTTCCCATCCACCAGGGGTGATTTACAGAGAGCCGATTAACCTACCAGCCCACACGTCATTGGGATGTCCCAGAGGAAACCCACAAGGTCACTGGGAGAACGCGCAAACTCCACACAGTCAGCACCCTAGGTAAGGATCGAACCTGGGTCTCTGGCACTGTGAGGCAGAGGCTCCAGCCACTACACCACTGGTCTATTCATATTTTAGTCAATGACAAGGCCAGCGTTTATGGCCCAATTCTAATTTGCATGGAGAATGTAGTGGTAAGTCACCTTTTTGAGCCACTGCAGACTGTGTACTGAAACAAGGTTAATTCCCGGGATGGCGGGACTGTCATATGCTGAGAGAATGGAGCAGCTGGGCTTGTACACTCTGGAGTTTATAAGGATGAGAGGGGATCTCATTAGAAACATAGAAACATAGAAAATAGGTGCAGGAGTAGGCCATTCGGCCCTTCGAGCCTGCACCGCCATTCAATATGATCATGGCTGATCATCATGGCTGATCATCATTGAAACATATAAGATTGTTTCAACAAGATGGTTTGGACATGCTAGAGGCAGGAAACATGTTCCCGATGTTGGGGGATTCCAGAACCAGGGGCCACAGTTTAAGAATAAGGAGTAAGCCATTTAGAACGGAGACAAGAAAACACTTTTTCTCACAGAGAGTGGTGAGTCTGTGGAATTCTCTGCCTCAGAGGGCAGTGTCAAGAGAGTCAAGAGTCAAGAGTCAATTTAATTGTCATTTGGACCCCTGGAGGTCCAAACGAAATGCCGTTTCTGCAGCCATACATTACACACAAATAGACCCCAGACACAACATAATTACATTTTACATAAACATCCATCACATAGCTGTGATGGAAGGCCAAAAAAACTTATCTCTCCACTGCACTCTCCCCCCCCCCGATGTCAGAGTCAAAGTCAAAGCCCCCGGCTGGCGATGGCGATTGTCCCGCGGCCATTGAAGCCACGCCGGGTGGTGCGAGGTCGCACACCGGGTCTTGGTGTTGGAGCCCCCGGCGTGCGCTCGCAAAGTCCCGCGGCCGTTCCAAGCCGCGCGGGGCGGTGATGTTAGGCCCCGCTCCAGGAGCTCTTCAACCCCGCAACTCGGGCGGGAGAATTCGCCGTTGCAGGAGCCCCGAAAAGCGGTCTCCCTCCAGGGATCCGCGGGCTCCCGGTGCCGCCGTCCGCAGACCCGCAGTTGCAGCCTCCGACTCAGCAGCAGCAGCAGCAGCAGCAGCAGCAGCAGCAGCAGCAGCAGCGCTCCTCCACCGCTCCACCCGCTCCGGACTCGGCCAGCTCCACGACGGCAACGGTGAGTCGACACCAGAGTCCCCGGCTTCTTCCCGTTGGAGGCCGCTCCTCGTTGCGGCCTCAACGACACCTGAGACCCGACGAGAAAAGGTCGGGTCTCCAGTGCAGGGAGAGATTCAAAAGTTTCCCCCCCCCTCCCACCCCACCCCCATCCCCCCCACACACACACCCCAACATAAAATAACAAAAACTACATAAAAACACAGACAAAAAATAATAAAACGCGGACAGGCTGCAGAGGCCGCTGCTGGCCAGAGCCGCGCCGCCTACCGGAGGTGGATTCTCTGGATGCTTTCAAGAGAGAGCTAGATAGGGCTCTTAAAAATAGCAAACTCAGGGGATATGGGGAGAAGGCAGGAACGGGGTACTGATTGGGGATGATCAGCCATGATCACATTGAATGGCGGTGCTGGCTCGAAGGGCCGAATGGCCTACTCCTGCACCTATTGTCTATTGAAACCTCCGAGTGTGATTTGGCGCTGGTGGCGTTTCTGCGGTCCCTGTCAGTGACAAACGCTGTGGTTGGGACCAGCCATCAATGGGGCTTCAGCGACAGACGGGTAAATAGTGCACTGCACATTATTCATACAGATGGCACACACCATAGGCACCTTGTGTCAGTGACAGTGCCAGAAAATCATTACGGTTATCAATAAAATGTATCAATATTATTGATATTGATAATTATTAACCATTTCTAAATGATGAGATGGGATGACAATCATCTCAGCTATTGTGTCAAGAGTGGGTTTTGAGTTTCTCAGCTGGTCTGTGACTTGGAACCGTACAGGCAAAAGCAGTAACAAAGGCCAATGACGTCTCGTTTCACGACATATACTCATTCATCTCTGCTGCTGATGGGAATCAGAGCCCCTTTGAACATTGTCACCCTCCACGACCATCACTCCTGCTTTACAAACCATCTGCAAAATGTACTGCAGTAACTCCCCAGTCCTGCATCAACAACACACAATAAACCCGTAACATATACAACTCTTAAGGTACACAAAAATGCTGGAGAAACTCAGCGGGTGCAGCAGCACCTATGAAGCGAAGGAGATAGGCAACGTTTCGGTCCGAACCCGAAGGGTTTCGGCCCAAAACGTTGCCTATCTCCTTTGTTCCATAGATGCTGCTGCACCTGCTGAGTTTCTCCAGCATTTTTGTGTACCTTCGATTTTCCAGCATCGGCAGTTCCCTCTTTAAAACTCTTAAGGTATTGGCCAGGCTAGATGCAGGAAAAATGTTCCCCATGTTCGGGGAGTCCAAAACCACAGTTTACGAATAAGGGGTAGGACATTTAGGACTGAGATGAGGAAAAACTTTTTTACCCAGAGTTGTGAATCTGTGGAATTCTCTGCTACAGAAGGCAGTGGAGGCCAATTCACTGGATGTTTCCTAGAGAGAGTTGAATATAGCTCTGAAGGCTAACGGAATCAAGGGATATGGGGAGAAAGCAGGAACGGGATATTGATTTTGGATGATCAGCCATGATCATATTGAATGGCGGTGCTGATTAGAAGGGCAAAATGGCCTATTCCTGCACCTATTTTCTATGTTTCTCTGTGTCTAACCCATGATCATAGTTTTTTTGAAGGGAACAAGGGAAACATTGCTACCCAAGATGTGCTCTGAGTTCCTTCGCTCCATAGATGCTGCTGCACCCGCTGAGTTCTCCAGCATTTTTGTGTACCTGTGCTCTGAGTTACCCTGACTTGGAAATCTGTCTTCAGTTGAGTTGAGTTTAGTTTAGTGCCACGTGTACCGAGGTACAGTGAAAAGCATTTGTTGTGTGCTAACCGGCCAGCGGAGAGACAATACATAGGTACAATCGAGTCATTCGCAGTGTACAGATACATGATAAAGGGTAATAACACGAATGATGAATAGGCCAAGATAAAGTCCAGAAAAGTCTGATCAAAGATAGTTCAAGAGTTTCCATTGAGGTAGATATTAACTCAGGATTGCTCTTTAGGTGTTGGTAAGATAATTGTTTTAGAGATATAACATAGAACTGGCCCTTCAGTTCACCGAGTCAATGCTGACCAGTGATCACCCCATCACACTAGTTCTATGGGGATCATGACAGAAGCCTTCTCGTAGCGCTCCCCGGAAACAACAACACGATGCACTCAGTGGCGCATTGGGCGACCGATTCTGTCAACATGTTGGACGACGACGGAAGCCAACAGCGAGACACACAACGTCTGACACACGAGAGAACTAACTAGTTCCATATTATCCCACTTTCCCATTCATTTCTTGCACACTAGAGACATTTTGCCAAGGCTAATTTCGATCTAGTTTAATGATACAGTATGGTAACAGGCTATTCAGCCCACCAAATCCATGCTGACCATCTGTGTGGTTCCCGGAGGTTTTTGTCAGTCTCCCTACCTGCTTCCACTACCTGCAACCTCTGGCAACCACCTGCAACCTCCGGGAACTGCACAGAAACCTAGGGTGGGGCGCAAAGTCTCTAGAGGTTTCCGTTCTGGTTTCCTAAGTGGGACAGGGGCATTACAGTTCTGTATCTCACAGTTGCAGCAGTATTTAGTTTTCTCTCTCCTCTGTCCCCATTCATCTGCCTCCTCTTTCCTCTGTCATGGAGGTCACACGTAAGTAAGTCTCCATCTCACAAGAGCACATTGGGTGGCACAGTAGCGTAGCAGTAGAGTTATTGCTTTGCAGTGCCAGACACACAGGTTCGATCTTGTCTATGTGTGCTGTCTGTACGGAGTTTGTACGTTCTCCCCGTGACCTGCGTCTGTTTTCTCCAGGTGCTCCAGTTTTCTCCCACAATCCAAAGACGTACAGATTTGGAGGTTATTTGGCTTGGTATAAATGTAAATTGTCTCTGCTGTGTGTAGGATAGAGTCAATGTACGGGGATTGCTGGTTGGCATGGACTAGGTGGGCCGAAGGGCCTGTTTCTCCAAACTAAGCTACCCAGCTCTGGATTAGTGGACGAGTAATTATTTTGTAAATTCACTGACATTGTCAATTGAACCACTGCTTAAACATGACTCAAATGTTGTTGTCTGAACAATCTCACACACTGGTAGAATTCATCCCTCCGCCCAAACAATTAGTTGGTCGTACAGCACACGGGCGGCTCAGCGGGTAGAGCTGCTGTCCCCCAGCACCAGAGACCAGGGTTCCAACCTCACCACAAGTCCTGCCCGTGTGGGGTTTGCACGTTCTCCCTGAGATGCGTGGGTTTCCTCCGGGTGCTCCGGATTCCTCCCACATCACAAAGGCGTGCGGGTTTGTAGGTTAATTGGCCTCTGTAAATTGCCCCTAGTGTGTAGAGTGTAGTAGAAAGTAAGATAACATGGGTCGATGGTCGGCGTGGAATCAGTGTGCTGAAAGGCCAGTTTCTATGCTGCAACTATAAAATAAATGATCACAGGAGCATCTAGAATGTGCAGCCATGCTTCAGGCAAATGCATGTGGGGCGCTAGGCCAAATGAAGACTCCTCAGAGGGCAAATAATATATTTGGACATCATTCGGTCATCATTTTAAGATGATACATTTCATCCTTGTGTTCACATAATTGCTGAGAGATAAGAAAAAGTATCTTTCAATTTCTGTTCCATCTCTGACAATATTTACAGTTTGGATCAGATCTCGACAGAAATGACACTTTATGATTGCATTCTGAGCTTGTATGTGCTGAGACAGAGCCACTAACCTCAGCTGGCTGCTAAATAATGGAAAACAATTTATACCAAGTTAGAGACAGACTGCTGGAGTAATTCAGTGGAAGAGGCAGCATCTCTGGATAGAAGGAACGGGCGACGTTTTGGGTCGAGACCCTTCTTCAGACTGAGAGTCAGTGTAAACCAGCATCTGCAGTTCCTTCCTACACAATTTATAGCAAGTGTTCCCGATTCCCACAACACAGCACAACGAGTGTAAAAGGAATCGTCTGTGAATGAGGAGGTCAGTACTGAACTTGTAAAGGAGTGCCAGATGGCCATCAATATATATATTTTATTACCGTAGCTTTAAAGAGATAAATAGCATTGTAGAATTGATATTAACAAATTCTTCTTCATGTGAAAAACACACAAGTAAAATCTGCCCTCAGATGAGGCAGTGGAGGTTCAAAACAGGAAAAGATTGATTGAAACGTACAGTATGGAAACAGGCCTTTGGGCCTACAGAGTCCACACTGACCATCGGTTCACACTAGTTCCATGATATCTCACTTTCTCATCCACTCCCTACACACTGCGGGCAAATTACAGAGGCCAATTAACCTACAAACACGCACGTCTTTGGGATGTGGGAGGAAACCGGAGCACCTGGAGGAAACCCATGTGGTCACCTGGAAAATGTGCAAATTCTACACATACGACATGCAAGGTTAGGACTGAACACAGGTCTCGTATTCCTTGGAGTGATCTGAAAAAGATTTTCGGCTGGAAACTTTGCCTATCTCCTTCGCTCCATAGATGCACCCGCTGAGTTTCTCCAGCACTTTTGTGTATCTCTTATTCCTTGGAGTGCAGGAGGCTGAGGGGTGATCTTATGGAGGTGTATAAGATCATGAGGGGTATAGATAGAATGAATGCAAAATACTTTTACCCAAAGTAGGGGAATCAAGAACCAGAGGACATAGGTTTAAAGTGAGAGGGGAAAGATTTAGTAGGAAATTGAGGTGTAACTTTGTCACGCAGAGGGTGGTGGGTATATGGGACAACCTGTCAGAGGAAGTGGTTGAGGCAGGAGCTATAACAATATTTAACCATATAACCCTATAACAATTACAGCACTGAAACAGGCCATCTCAGCCCTACAAGTCCGTGCCGAACAACTTTTTTCCCTTAGTCCCATCTGCCTGCACTCATACCATAACCCTCCATTCCCTTCTCATCCATATGCCTATCCAATTTATTTTTAAATGATACCAACGAACCTGCCGCCACCACTTCCACTGGAAGCTCATTCCATACCGCTACCACTCTCTGAGTAAAGAAAGATATTTGGACAGGTATACGGATAAGAAAGGTTTAGAAGGTTAAGGGCCAAATGCATGCAAGTAGGACGAGTGTAGATGGACATTTTGGTCAGCATGGGCAAGTTGGACATGGGCTGTTTCCATGCTGTATGGTTCTCTGTCAAACCCCATTCATGAGATATTAGTACGAATACAAATAACACTACAGAAAAGAACAAATTTCAAGCAAAATATATTATGAAAATATATTTAATATTTCAAATTTCAACTGAATGTTAGTCCTCAGTTTCACCTTGCATTGGTTCATTAATGCCCCATCTCCAGCTAATGGGAATGGTCACCAAGGGGAGGACCACACCAACATCTCTATCAAATACATCGAGCCCTTCAGTCCTCTGAGTGCAATTATAAAACATATCCACATTATTTTAGTTTTATGCCATTCTTTTTCTTTCCGTTTCCGGCTCTGGACTTTTACATTTATTCCTTCCTTCTCTTCTCCCAGCCCTCTGGAAGTTTTTTACTTTCTTTGATGCTGGTGCACTGCCTGCCTCATCGGTAGTGACATCAATGAAGTCAAACAAGGACTGCAACATGGTGTTATGAACAAACTGTGTGAAGATACAGCTAACGGAATCAAGGGATATGCGGAAAAAGCAGGAATGGGGTACTGATTTAGGATGAGCAGCCATGATCATATTGAATGGTGGTGCTGGCTTAATGGGCCGAATGGCCTACTCCGGCACCTATTTTCTATGTTTCTAAGATCACTGCACTCATTTCCATATCTCTTTACGTCTGTGATCATGGATATTGGCATATTAACAACTGAATGATTAAATGGGTGCCTACACCTCTGGACCTTAATAGGGGGCAACTGAACCTTAGATGGGGGGGGCCACCATCGACTCCACAGTCAAAAAGGCACCACAGAGGATGTACTTCCTATGGCAGCTGAGGAAGCACAATCTGCCACAGGCAATGATGGTCCAATTCTATATGGCCATCGTAGAGTCTGTCCTCACCTTCTCCATCATGGTCTGGTTTGGCTCAGCCACCAAGCACGACATCCGGAGTCTGCAGCAGAATCGTCCGAACAGCAGAAGGCTGCAACCTTCCCTCCATCGACGAACTGTACACTGCAAGGGCCTGGAAGCGTGCGGGCAAGATCATCTCTGACCCCTCTCACCCTGGCCACAAACTCTTTGAATCACTTCCTTCTGGAAGGCGACTTTGGACTGTCAAAGCTGCCACAGCCAGAAATAAAAACAACTTTTTTCCATGAGTAGTAGCTCTACTCAATAACCAAAAATCTGTAGCCTCCTTTTGCTCTGGTATTTTATTTAATTCACATGTTCAATCAATAATGTTTTATTATTAATATATAATGTTTTATGTGTCATTCAGGTGTATGGGACTAGGGGAGAATACGTGTTCGGCACGGACTAGAAGGGTCGAGATGGCCTGTTTCCGTGCTGTAATTGTTATATGGTTATATGGTTATATTCCTAACTGTCACTGTATGTCATGTTGTCACTTGTGGGCGGAGCACCAAGGCACATTCCTTGTATGTGAATACTTGGCCAATAAACTTATTAATTCATTCATTTATTCAAAGTTTCATGTTATTTGTTTGGTAAAGGGGATACATTTGGTGTGAATCAGTACCTTTGTGCAGCTCTGCAAGTGTTCGGTTGCTTAGTTTGGTTTAGAAATACAGCACAGAAACGGGCCCTTCGGCCCACTGACTGCATGTGACCATCGATCCCCCCCTTCACACTAGTTATATGTTATCCCACTTTCATATCCACTTCCTACAAACGCGGGGCAATTTACCGAGACCAATGAACCTACAAATCTGCAGGTCATTGGTATGTGGGAGGAAACCGGAGCACCCGGAGGAAACCCACCTTGTTACAAGGAGAACGTGCAAACTCCACATGGACAGCACCCAAGGTCAGGAATGAACCTGGGTCTCTGACGCCGTGAGGTAGTAGCTCTACCCGCTGCGCCACTGTGCCATACCCCCCCCCCCCCCCCACCATGTCTGTTGTGGAGATTGTGTTCAGCAAGCCATTAACATCCAGCAAAATAAGCTGCAGAGCCGACAGTGTGATACACAAGCAATGTAAGGAGATCAAACAACTTATTGAGACACAAGGATCTGCGGTTTGCTGAAATCTTCAGCTAAACACAGGGTGCTGGAGCATGTCAGGCAGCGTCTGTGGAGAGAATGGGCAGACGGCATTTCTGGTTCAGTCTGCAGAGGAGTCCCAACCTGATACATCGCTGACCTTCCCCTCCACAGATGCTGCCTGGCCTGCTGAGTTCCGCCAGCACTTTGTGTTTTGCTCAAACAGGATATGTGTGAGGTTTAGACAAGGGCCCTTCAGAGGTTGTCTCTGGAACTTATTATGCAATAGACAATAGATAATTGGTGCAGGAAGAGGCCATTCAGCCCTTCGAGCCTGCACCGCCATTCAATGTGATCATTCAAGTTCAAGTGAGTTTATTGTCATGTGTCCTTGAATAGGACAATTAAATTCTTGCTTTGCTTCAGCACACAGAACATAGTAGGCATTTACTACAGAACAGATCAGTGTGTCCATATACCATAATATAAATATATACACACATGAATAAATAAACTGATAAAGTGCAAATAACAGATAATGGGTTATTAATAATCAGAGTTTTTTCCGTGGCTGATCATCCACAATCAGTACCCCGTTCCTGCCTTCTCCCCATATCCACGGACTCCGCTATCTTTAAGAGCCCTATCTAGCTCTCTCTTGAAAGTATCCAGAGAACCGGCCTCCACTGCCCTCTGAGGCAGAGAATTCCAAGGCTCACAACTCTTTGTGTGAAAAAGTGTTTCCTCCTCTCCGTTTTAAATGGCTTACCCCTTATTCTTAAACTGTGTGTGGCCCCTGGTTCTGACACCCCCAACATCGGGAACATGTTTCCTGCCTCTAGCATGTCCAAACCCATAATAATCTTACATGTTTCAATAAGATCCCCTCTCACCCTTCTAAACTCCAGAGTGTACAAGCCCAGCTGCTCCATTCTCTCAGCATATGACAGTCCCGTCATCCCGGGAATTAACCTTGTGAACCTACGCTGCACTCCCTCAATAGCAAGAATGTCCTTCCTCAAATTAGGGGACCAAAACTGCACACAATGCTCCAGGTGTGGTCTCAGTTGGGCCCTGTACAACTGCAGAAGGACCTCTTTGCTCCTATACTCAACTCCTCTTGTTATGCAGGCCAATATACGGTGTCTATGGGCATTGTTAGAGCATAAGGAACAATCAGTTACACGGCACAATGGGCGACTACCTCCAAATCATATTTATTGTTTACCAACAAAGTTCCATCTACCACTGTCATGAGCAGCAGAGCTCTGTACATGCAGCAGGAGGAGAGAATTAGTCTTTTCATCGCAGTTTAACTTCACTGTCGATTCCTTCCTGATGTGATTGATTGTGCAGGTGGTACCTTACCCATTGGAGTATTGTCCTTTACACAATTAACAATTAATTGATGAAGCAGAGTACTTATGTAAATGAAATTTCTAATCCAACTCATCAATTGGACTGGATTTAAATCGGTGCCAGGAGCTTTAAGTCTTTAGGCGGTCTATTAATATTTGACATTATTGTGCTGGAGATTGCCTCAGCTCAATGTCACTATCACAAGTCAACATTGTGTACTTCTAATCTGGACAGCACGGGTTACAAATTGTACCATGTAACGTCAGAAACTTAATCTAAAACATGGTCTCTGTAATGACTTCCCATACTTTGGAAATGTAATCATAGCCCTCCATGCCAATGACATGTCTATGCCAGGAGATACTGGGCACATTTGAGGAGTGCCAGTCAGTAGTTTGATTCCCAGTGCAGGTGGCATTGGTGCTGACTGATCCCTGCTGCGAAGATAGACACAATATGCAGGAGTAACTCAGCGGGACAGGCAGCATCTCAGGATAGAGAGAATGGGTGATGTTTCAGGTCGAGACCATTCTGAGTCCGAAGAAGGGTCTCGACCCAAAGCGTCACACGTTCCTTCTCTCCAGAGATGCTGCCTGTCACCCCACTGAGTTACTCCATGTGGGATTTTATGTCTATCTTTGTGTTTTATTGTCATATATCACAGACAGAACAATGAAATTCTTACTTGCAGCAGCATAACAGAATATGTATACATAGTACTCTGTAAACAATGTCATAAACAACCACAAAACGTCAGTATATATAGGCAATCAAGAACTAGAGGTTTAAGGTGAGAGCGGAAAGATTTCATAGGAATCTGAAGGACAATGTTTCCACACAGACAGTGGTGGGTATATGGAATGAGCTGCCAGAGGAGGTAGTTGGGTCACATTTAAAAGACATTTGGACAGGTACATGATAGAAAAGAGTTAGAGGGATTATGCATCAATTGGGACAAGCTTAGGTAAGCTTTTGGTTGGCATGAGGGCCTGCTTTTGTGCTCTATGGCTCCAGACTCCGTTGCTTATAGAACATTTTGTGATGTTCTTACAACAACAGCTGCTGAATCCTTGTGGGGCTGTTGTATGTGGGTCTGTAGTGTGTGGGCCTGTAGTGTGTGGGCCTGTAGTGTGTGGGTCTGTAGTGTGTGGGCCTGTAGTGTGTGGGCCTGTAGTGTGTGGGCCTGTAGTATGTGGGCCTGTAGTGTGTGGGCCTGTAGTGTGTGGTGTGTGGGCCTGTAGTGTGTGGGCCTGGGCCTAGTAGTGTGTGGGCCTGTAGTGTGTGGGCCTGTAGTGTGTGGGCCTGTAGTGTGTGGGCCTGTAGTGTGTGGGTCTGTAGTGTGTGGGCCTGTAGTGTGTGGGCCTGTAGTATGTGGGCCTGTAGTGTGTGGGCCTGTAGTGTGTGGGTCTGTAGTGTGTGGGCCTGTAGTGTGTGGGCCTGTAGTGTGTGGGTCTGTAGTGTGTGGGTCTGTAGTGTGTGGGTCTGTAGTATGTGGGTCTGTAGTGTGTGGGCCTGTAGTGTGTGGGCCTGTAGTGTGTGGGCCTGTAGTGTGTGGGTCTGTAGTGTGTGGGTCTGTAGTGTGTGGGTCTGTAGTGTGTGGGGCTGTAGTGTGTGGGGCTGTAGTGTGTGGGCTGTAGTGTGTGGGCTGTAGTGTGTGTAGTGTGTGGGCCTGTAGTGTGTGGGCCTGTAGTGTGTGGGCCTGTAGTGTGTGGGCCTGTAGTGTGTGGGCCTGTAGTGTGTGGGCCTGTAGTATGTGGGCCTGTAGTGTGTGGGCCTGTAGTGTGTGGGTCTGTAGTGTGACATCAGTAAAAATCACCTTTGACATTCACAATATCTACCCTTCTGCTTAGTGGATGATCCCACTAGGATATCTTCTAGGATGGGATGACACATTGGTGCAGCTGGTAGAGCTGCTGTCTCACAGTGCCAGAGACCTGAGTTCAATCCTGAACTCGGATGCTGTTGGTGTGTAGTTTTCACGTTCTCCCTGTGACTGCATGGGTATTCTCTGGGTGATCCGATTTCCTCTTACATCCCAAAGATGTTTAGTTTAGATTAGTTTAGTTCAGTTTATAGTCACAGTGCGAAAACAGGCTCTTCGGCCCACCGGGACCGTGCTGACCAGCGATCCCCGCACATTAACACTATGCTACACCCACTAGGGACAATTTTCTTTTACATTTACCAAGCCAATTAACCAACAAATCTGTACCTCTTTGGAATGTGGAAACCGAAGATCCCGGAGAAAATCCACGCACGTCATGGGGAGAACATACAAACTCCGTAAGGACAGCACCCATAATCGGGATTGTACCCGGATCTCAAACACACACACATGGCCGTCTCCTGAGTAGCACAAGCGAACTTCCCTGGAAGGATGTTGGTCACTTTCCAGTGTAGCTGCAGCACATCCGTCTTGCGCAAGTTCCATCCACATCAGAAACAATGCCAATGATTCAAGTACCTGAAGCCCTTGCTCCTGCACCAGCTCTTTAGCCGCAGGTTCAACCATCCCCCACCCTTCCAGTTCCACCCTCACTGACACGTGGCACAGAGAGTACAATCCCGAGACTACAAACCGAGAGGTCCTGCTCTAATCAGTCCGGTCAAGTCTGGGGATAGAAGGAACTGCAGATACAACAAAAATACGGCAAGTGCTGGAGTAACTGTGGATCAGGCAGCATCTCTGAAGAACGTGGATAGGTGAGGTTTTGGGTCAAGAACCTTCTTCAAGCTGATTGTGGAGGGGGGAGAAAGCTGAAAGAGAGGCGGGCGCGGGACAAAGCCACAGAGGGGGAGCAGTGAAAGAGGGTCTCACAGAATACCCGGCAGAGAGGAGGAGAACTTCTTTAAGGTAGGCACTCCTTGAGGAGATTTCACAGTGAAACAGTAAAATGTAGACACAGAACTGCAGCCGAAAGGTATAGGAAGGAACTGCAAATGCTGGTTTAAACCGAAGATAGACACAAAGTGCTGGAGTAACTCAGCGGGACAGGCAGCATCTCTGGATAGGAAGAATGGGTGACGTTTCTTCAGACTGAAGAAGTGTCACAACCATTCCTTCTCTCCAGAGATGCTGCCTGGCCAGAGATGCTGCCTGTCCCGCTGAGTTACTCCAGAACTGTGTGTCTATCTCACCGAACGGCAGATACTGGTTCACAAAAAAAATCTGGGATTGTAAATTATAACACGAGCAATATTAGCTACATTATGTGCATTTCTGTCATGCCCGCAGGGCCTAATATAAAACTGAGGTCTGTCATCACCTCCAGCTCCACTTCAAGACTTATCTACATCCATCTAACATCAAAGCAGGTTATATTATGCCTCAGCTGAGGACATTTATATGTATACAGTATCAGCTACAAGAATTAATCACCAGAATAGTCCTCTCTTTGAAAGTTCAGCTGAATAAGTACTCTTATTAATTCAACCCGAAGTCTTTGAATCAATAATGGTTTTATTTCCACATTGTGTGTGCATGAACAAGTAGCCCTTGATGAAATAAATGTTTCTCGATCCTTTGATATATAAAACAACAAAGTTGAAATCACTTTTTCCCCCCCACAATAAGCATATTTAAACAGAACGTGGTGACATGAGGGACTGCAGATGCTATCTAGTGGTAACCTGGTTACCACTGTAGCCGGTGCCTGCCTCTGCCCCTCAGGTAGTTCCATAGCCGAGTGTTTGGCATTGATAGGCATCAGCTATCTCTGACTGACTGTGTCGGAAGGAGCTGAAAGTGCTGGTTTAAACCGAAGTTGGACACAAAAAGCTGGAGTAACTCAGCGGGAGAGGCAGCATCTCTGGCAAGATGGAGAAGGCATTGGTGAGGCCAAATCTGGAGTATGGTGTACAATTTTGGTCGCCTAATTATAGGAAGGATGTCAACAAAATAGAGAGAGTACAGAGGAGATTTACTAGAATGTTGCCTGGGTTTCAGCAACTAAGTTACAGAGAAAGGTTGAACAAGTTAGGGCTTTATTCTTTGGAGCGCAGAAGGTTAAGGGGGGACTTGATAGAGGTCTTTAAAATGATGAGAGGGATAGACAGAGTTGACGTGGATAAACTTTTCCCACTGAGAGTAGGGAAGATTCAAACAAGGGGACATGACTTGAGAATTAAGGGACTAAAGTTTAGGGGTAACATGAGGGGGAACTTCTTTACTCAGAGAGTGGTAGCTGTGTGGAATGAGCATCCAGTGAAGGTGGTGGAGGCAGGTTCGTTTTTATCATTTAAAAATAAATTGGATAGTTATATGGACGGGAAAGGAATGGAGGGTTATGGTCTGAGCGCAGGTGTATGAGACTAGGGGAGAATACGTGTTTGGCACGGACTAGAAGGGTCGAGATGGCCTGTTTCCGTGCTGTAATTGTTATATGAATGGGTGACGATTCGGGTTGAAGGGTCTCTCACTGAAACATCGCCCATTCCTTCTCTCCAGAGATGCTGTCTCTCCCGCAGAGTTACTCCAGCTTTTTGTGTCTATCTCTGACTACCTTGCCACGGGCTACCAACAGATAGTTTTGAGATCTTCCTGTTGTCAAACACTTTAACTCCCCTTCCCATTCCCACACTGGCCTTTCTGTCCTGGGCCTCCTCCATTGTTAGAGTGAGGCTCAATGCAAATTGGAGGCACAGCACCTCATATTTCACATGGGCAGCTTACAACAGTAATGAATATTGATTTCTCTAACTTCATGTAAGCCTTGCATCCCCTCTCTCTCCGTTCCTACCCCACCCTTGCTATTGTACTAGTTTCACTGTCATCCTGGTGAATTTCATTGTCTGTAACTCATTTTCACCCAACCCACATCTAACCTGTTTCCTTGATCATCGTTACTTTTTAGCATATCTTTCATTCATTTCTGTATCTCTCTATATCACCATCTATATCTCTCATTTCCCTTTCCCCTGACTTTCACAGTCTGAAGAAAGGCCTCGACCCGACACGAGTCCTATTCCTTTTTATTGAGAGATGCTGCCTGACCCACTGAGTTACTCCGGCTTTTTGTGTCTATTTTCACTATGAGATAATGCTAGGGCACTTTTTAAATATCTCAGCAACTATTTACGCACTACTTTAGCCTGGCTTTTTCTTCTGAGCTGTGAGAGCAGGTTCAACAAGACCGCTGCAAACCCTGACAAAGGGCAGCCTGTGATGCATCGACTTAATTACCTGAAGTGGCTATTCATCAATACTGAATGAAAAGGCCCGGGATGTTTGCTTAGGAATGTGAACAATGGCACTTGAAATTGCTTAGTTTTATTGTTCATTACTAATTAAAAACCCTTAAACCCTAATTTGTCTTGAACTGAACCATTGTGTTTCTTTAGTGAAGGCTCTTTTACCATTATACAGATTAGAATCTTTGGTTGTTTTTTCTTTGCTTTGACGATCTCTCTGATGACTTGCTTCAACTACAGCTCAATTTCTGGGGTGGTTGATGGGGCCAATGTGGGACTTGAACACTGTGCCAACGATGGAGTAAGTGTAGCAGGTGATGGGGGTAGTGACTTGTTTGAGAACTGAGCCATCACTTCTGTGCACTCCTGGTGAATGGACTAAGAGTCCTGACTACTATACCTAATGAAATGTATCAATTTTTGAGCCAGGATTCCCCCGTGTTCGTGGGGAACACGTGAAGAAGTTACCATCACACAAACCAACCTCCCTTCCATCGACTCCATCTACACCTCACGCTGCCTCGGCAAGGCCAGCAGCATAATCAAGGACCAGTTGCAACCCGGCCACTCCCTCTTCTCCTCGTTCCCATCTGGCAAGAGTGAAAACGCTCACCTCCAATTTCAGGAACAGTTTCTTCCCAGCTGTTATCAGGCAACTGAACCATCCTATCACCAACAAAGTGTGGTCCTGAGCTACCCTCTACCACATTAGAGACCCTCAGACTATGTCTAAATGGACTTTATCTTTCACTACACGGTATCCCATTCATCCTGTATCTATGCAGTGAATGTGTAGGAAGGAACTTCAAATGCTGGAGTAACTCAGCGGGACAGGCAGCATCACTGGAGAGAAGGAATGGGTGACGATTCGAGTCTAGAACCTTCTTCTGAACCTGTCTATACAATGGATGGATTGATTGTAATCATGTATTGTCTTTCCACAGATTGGATGGCTCGCAACAAAAAGCTTTTCACTGTACCTCAGTACATGTGACAATAAACTAACTACACTAAACTGAATGGACAGATGGCGTTCAGGTCAGGACTCTTTTTCAGACTGGTAGGCGATGTTTTGGATCGATCCGTAGAAGGCTCATCACCTGAAACATTGCTTGTCCATTCCCTCTAAAGATGCTGCCTGGCCCACTGTGTTTTAGTGTTGTTGGTATCCCTCCAGTGCAGGGGTGGGGAACCTGTGGCCTTCTAGGCTATTAAGTGCGGTCTTTGGAATGAATCCAAATTTTGTAGTACAAATCCTTTTATTTTTATAGTTTAAGAAGGAACTGCAGATGCTGGAAAATCGAAGGTAGACAAAAATGCTGGAGAAACTCAGCGGGTGAGGCAGCATCTATGGCACAAAAATGCTGGAGAAGGGTGGAAAATGCTTGAAATGCTCGAGTCTGAAAAAGAGTCACAACCCGAAACGTTGCCTATTTCCTTCGCTCCATAGATGCTGCCTCACCCGCTGCTTCTCCAGCAATTTTATTTTCATTAATATATTTTTGTTCGTCTTTTATTAATTTTACTTTAATCTTAAAATTATCGTATTTAAAATACCAAAGAGTAAAAGATGATTCAACGAAATAATAGGTGGTAGACAAAAATGCTGGAGAAACTCAGCGGGTGAGGCAGCATCTATCGAGTGAAGGAAATAGGCAACCTTTCGGGTCGAAACCCTTCTTCCGACAAAATAATCCTCCCCCAACTGATGGCCACATTAGTAAGTCATGAGATCTATTTTAACAAAATAATGTACATTTTGAAGTATATCTAATTGAAGTTTCTTGGATGTGCCTTATTAGATTACAGCTAACATAATGCGGCATACCAACATGAAAAGGTTCCCCACCCCTGCTCCAGTGCTTTGAGGTGCCTGTTGTGGGCAGTCAATTGTTCAGAAGCTTAGCAGCTTAGATTGGTTTATTATTATCATGTTTACAGGGACACAGCAATATCTCTGAGTGCCATCCAGTCAAATCATATCTTCCTTATCCCCCACGTTATGATCCTATCACCTTCAGACCTATTGAAGTTATCCAAACCATATTAGTGTTGAACCAATGCTTTGATTTTAAAGTTCCTATCCTTCTCCCTTCCTTCCATGGCCTCGTCATTCACGAGCCAAGTAATCCTAACGGATTCAAGAGATATGGGGAAAAAAGCAGGAACTGATTTTGGATGATCAGCCATGATCATATTGAATGTCGGTGCTGGCTCGAAGGGCTGAATAGCTTACTGCTGCACCTATTTTCTGTTTCGAAGCCCCTCTCATCTCTCAGACCCACGTTTCTCCTATTTCTGACCGACTGCTCATTCCTGGGTTTAATCGTTTTGAAATTGCTGATCATTAAACCTGGCTCGGCCAAAACTTTGATTATTAATTACCAATTATCTGTTTTTTGCACTTTATCATTTTATCATTTTATTTATTCATGTGTGTATATATTTATATTACGGTATATGGACACATTGACCTGTTTTGTAGTCAATGCCTACCATGTTCTGTTGTGCTGAAGCAAAGCAAGAATTTCATTGTCCTATCAGGGACACATGACAATAAACTCACTTGAACTTGAACTTGATCTCATTGCCTCAAGCTCCAAACTGCCCACCCTAAGCCTCTCAACTCCCCTTGCTGTAACTACATCTTTGACCAAATTTGCAGTTCCGAGTAATACATTCCAATCTCATGTTGGGAGTTTCACTATGTTACAAGTGCTCAGCCAACGTTGTTGTTGTAGTTGACCCACAGTGCCTGCCTGCAAGGTATCACATGAAGTCCCTGTTTTGTAGTGAATTGCCTGATGTGAATTGTCACACCTAGGGAGGGCAATGAGTAAAGGCATCAACATCGGTGAATGTTTCCAATTGCTGCATTGGTATTTCATTTACTTTAGTTTAATTTACTTTAGGTTGGAGATACAGACTGGAAACAGGCCCTTCGGCCCACCGAGTCCATATCAACCATCGATCACCCCGACACATTTGCTATATGTGATCCCGAAGGTCATTCAACACAGAACACAGGCCCACAATGTTTGTGCTGATCATGATGCCAAGACCAGTTCTTATCTGCCTGCACATAATGCATATCCCCCCATTTCCCGCATATCCATGCGTGTATCCAAAAGCCTCGTCAATGCCACCGTCGTACGTGTCTCGACCACAACCATGTGTTCCTCCATAATCCCACACACTAGGGACAATTTACAGAGGCCAATAAACCTACAAACTGGCATGTATTTCCCATATGGGTGGGAGCCAGGGCACCCGGTCACAGGAGGAACGAACAAACTCCACACAGACAGCAGCCGAGGTCAGGACCAACACGGGTCCCTGGCGCTGAGAGACAGCAGCTCCACCAGTTGTGCCACACTGCCACCCATGTCGCTGTTGTTGTCATGGTGCCAAACGTTGATAGTTCATTATACATAAGACGACCCAACATGGCCAAGAAACACACTAACACCCAAACCCTCGGCAAGTGTTTATAGAGTCAGAGGACTGATGGAAGCCATGGTGTTCAATTCCACTACAGTAAAGAGCTAAGGACAACACTAACACGGCCAAATGTTCCTTTAGTGCTCTCTTATGCACCATCATTTTAACCAGGCCCTTCAGCCAAAGGCAGGTAAGCGTTTCAGATGTCACACACAATCACGTGAGGTGAAGATAGTTAAATGAAGAAACAGAGGGAAATTAAACTACATAGACACCTACTTTGTATATATACTGGGGTGTTCTATATAAGCCCTACTCTGTTAGTTCCCCAAATGTTAAGGGCAAAAATGTTGTCCTTAACATGACCGAGAAAGTCAATAAGCTAGAAAAGTAGATCTGAGTGTGCTGCTAACAAGACCTTTTTAAGAAACATAAATGTCAGCCAAAATTGAGTTCCAGAAATTCCTGTCCACAGAGACTACGTTGAAGTATTTTGGCGAGAGAGTATTAATCAGATGTGACATGGATTTAAATCAGGGGGTGTTACAGTCTGAAGAAGGGTCTCCACCCGAAACATCACCCATTCCTTCTCTCCAGAGATGCTGCCTGTCTGTCCTGCTGAGCTACTCCAGCATTTTGAATTACTCCAGCATACACCCACTGCTCTCGGTGTGAAAAACCTGGCCCTTGGTTCCTATTAGATCTTTCCCCTCTGATCTGAAACCAATGTCCTCTGGTCCCTGATTCCCCTACTCTGGATAAAAGACTGTGCATTCAGGTATTCAGCCAGGTAAAGGTGTGAGGGAGTGAAACCTAAAGGTACTCAGGTGCCATCATACCAATGCAGAACTCTTTGATTTGTCTCACAAAAACAGGGAACCAGGCAATGCACCCACCATTCCGAAGAAGGGTCCTGACCCAAAACATCTGCAACCCATTCACTCCACAGTTTCCATCAACATTGCCCAGAACCCTTAAGAACTGAGGTTCTGTGTGTACATTTTATTTCCAAAACGAATTTCCGTCATGTTGAAGAAGTTGGAGAAAAGATGGAGGTGCAGCCAAGTTTGGGTCTCGACCCGAAACGTCGCCTATTTCCTTCTCTCCATAGAAGCTGCCTCGCCCGCTGAGTTTCTCCAGCATTTTTTGTCTAACTTCCATCATGTTGAAGTCACTGGATCTAACAGGATGGTGGAAAAACTCTCACCAGAGCCAAGAAGAATGAATTAATTAGAAGAACTGAATGGCTGATTAAGTTTTCAGATATAGATAGAACTCTGGGACTAATTATAAGGTTGTGTCAATGTGCAGCAATGAGCAGTGGCAGCACTTTCAAAGCTGCCAGAGTGCCAGAGCTGAATGAATATGGCAGGATGAGGAAGTTATAAGCCCAAGTTGGAGACAACACATCTTTTCATTTCTGAGCATTATTAAAGATCAAATAGGCGTTTCCCGCCCATGCCAGTGTGCATCCATTCCTCTCACTATCCCACCCTTTATACCTACCCATGCACCCCATGTCCTCTGTTGCATGTATCTCTCCCTTTACATTTCCCTCCTCTTTCCCTCCGCTTCTCTCTCGTCTTTTGCTTCTTTGTATCTTTTCTTGCCTCCTTTAGGCCTCTTTAGTCCCTTCTCATTTCTAACCCTTATCCACCCTTCTGCCAATCTGAAACCAGCCTCCACCAAGTGCTGAAGTAACTCAGCGGATCAGGCAGCATCTCTGGAGAAAAAGGAATCATGCCGGGTCTCTACCATCAGTCTGAAGAAGGGTCTCGACCTGAAACGTCACCTATTCTATTCGTCCAGAGATGCTGCCTGACCCGCTGAGATACTCCA